>NW_011440965.1:0-1219 GCF_000754665.1 Bison bison bison | reverse complement strand
GAATAATAGTCCACTGTGTATCTGTGTGTGTGTGTGTATATATATATATATATCTCACCATATTTTCTTTATCCATTCATCTGTCAATGGACATTTAGATTGTTTCTATCTTTTGACTCTTGTGAGCCATGCTGCAATGAACATGGAAGTGTAGTTGTCTTTTTGAGATCTGATTTCAATTCTTTTGGATAAATATCTAGAAATAGGGTTGCTGGATTAATCTATTTTTAAGATTTTGAAGAATCCCTTTACTATTCTCCATATGCACCACCAACAGCGCACAAGGTTACAATTTGTCCACTTCCTTCCCAACAGATTATTTTCATTTTAAATAATTATTATTCTAACAGGTGTGAGATAATATTTCATTGTAATTTTGATTTGCATTTTCCTGATAATTAGTAATGTTGATTATCCTTTCATACACCTGTTGGTTGTTTATATGTTTTCACCACAGAAATGTCCAGCTCTTTTGTTTATTTTTTAAATTAGATTTCTTGTTTTTTGCTAAGGACCTCCCCATTGAGTTGCAGAATTCCCTTTTATATTTTGAATATTAGCCTATTATCAGATATATGATTTGTAAATATTTTCTCACATTCTATAAATTGCCTTACACTCCACTAATTTTGGAGAAGGAAATGGCAACCCACTCCAGTTCTTGCCTGGAAAATTCCACAAACAGAGGAACCTGGTGGGTATAGTCCATGGAGTTGCAAAGAGTCGGATATGACTGAGCAACTTAGTATGCATGCCACTAATTTACTCCACTGCTTTTCTCTCTCTGATTTCTTTCCTATGCATAAGCTTTTGGTTTGATGTACTCGTTTATTTTTGCTTTGATTTCTTGTGTTTTGATGCTATATCCAAGAAATCATTGCCAAGACAAATGTCATAAAGCTTTTTCCTTATATTTTTTCTAAGAGATCATGAGTTAAAAGTTTTTAATCCATTTTGAGTTGATTTTTGTGTGTGGTGTAACATAAGTCTAATTTCATTCTTTTGCATATGAGTATACAGTTTTCCCAGCACCATTTATTAGGAACTATTCTTTCTCCATATGTATTCTTGTCACCCCTATTAAATATTAGTTGACCTTACATGTAAGTATGAGTTTATTTTTGGGTTGTTTATATAATTCTATTGGTCTGTGTCCCTGTTTATGCTAATGTTGTATTATTTTGATTACTAAAACTTTGCAATATGTTTTATGTTTATG
>NW_011440964.1:0-1219 GCF_000754665.1 Bison bison bison | reverse complement strand
CCCGTGGCTTTTTTTTTTTTTTTTTTCTTCACTCTTTACCAGGCATCTGAAGGCTTCTGGTCTGATACCCAGGCAATAACTGTGGCTTTCCTCACGTCCACCCCTGCATCCTAAATTAAGTTTGATATTTGCTGAAAATTTTGCAGAAATGACCTTACCATGCCTTTTATTTTGGTTTCACCGTCACTTGCCTTAAAATCCTGGAATTCAGCCATCTTCAAAAACAGAAATTTTAATTAAATTGTGAAGATTTTAAAGATGACGGCCAGAATGAAGTCAGAAAAAAAGAGGTTTTGATATTACACAATGACATTGATATGTCAAATGATGCTTTGGTTGGTTAATCAGGAAATGAGTGGGCATGTAGGTATAATATGATGTCTCAGACTTTACCAGGCTGTGGTCGCAAAATGTGGTTACATATTTACTCTTAAATACCACATTATGGTAGTTAAAACTCTTACCAATGAGTTGACTCATATTAAGCCCTCCTAATAGCCGTTTTGAGACCCTCAGAGGCCTATAATCCAGTTTGCCATTTGGGAAGGGCTCCCAATTGACAGTGCCTGTTATTGGAATGCCATCATCTATGTCCAAGATGACATCTCTAAGGCATGCTGTCCTTGGCAAGCCAGAGAATCTCTGGATTCTCTGCTGGGGTGGAAAGTCTAATTCTTTTCTGCTGTCACACATTGGTACCAGGGCTAGCAGTTCACTAGCTAGCAGTTCACTAGCAGTTCATAGTTCACTCACTGTGAAGGCCTTTTCTTTCCTTCATTTCTTTCTTTCCTTGGTTGCCCTGTTTCCCTAGAGTTGACATCTGTCAGGAGATAGGCTAGAAGCCACTGTGCATCAGCTCTAAACCAGGCGACTATCAGGGAAATGGACTGACCTGGTCTCTGAGTCTCTGCAGTTAGGGGCATAGTGTACCTGGAACGTCAGGCTATTAGTGGGCATCGTGAACAGCGCTTCTTCAGCTACCTCTGCCCCTGCAGAGAGAGGAGTCAGTCAGCTGGTGGTGGTGTAGTCCCGAAGTCACATCTGACTCTTGCCACCCCCATGGCCTGTGTCCCATCAAGCTCCTCTGTCCATGGGATTTCCCAGGGGAAAGGCAAAAACAAGAAATTAAGGGGAATAAAACCAGTAAGGACAGAAGACTTTGAATTGCCAGTTTGAAGCAAGGGCCTCTCAAACCAAAATGAAGCTTTTTTTTTTTTTT
>NW_011440963.1:0-1219 GCF_000754665.1 Bison bison bison | reverse complement strand
TGCCCCATCTCTGTCACAAAGCTCAGTTCAGTTTAGTCTCTAAGTTGTGTCTGACTCTTTGCAACCCCATGGATAGTAGCCCGCCAGTCTCCTCTCCCTATGGAATTTTCCAGGCAAGAGTACTGGAGTGGGTTGTCATTTCTTTCTCCAAGGGATCTTCCCCACCTAGGGATCAAATCTGGGTCTCTTGCATTGCAGGCGTATTCTTTACCAACTGAGCCGCCAGGGAAGTCACAAAGTTATGACAGTTAAATGATCAACTTGAATTTCTGCTTCAAGTGCCAAATCCTTTGTTAAAATTAACGTTCTCTAATTGTATGAAATATTGTTAGGATTATTGAAGGAGACAGACCTTACCAGCTCATGGTGGTTGAAAGCCAGCAGGATTAAATGCTACAGGGGTAAAAGGAGAGAGTGGTTCAACCTGACTTTAGAATTAGAGACACTGTCTGCAGAAGGAGGCAGTGAAACTGGATTTCCACTGGACCTCAAATGAAAAAGTTCACAAACTTGAAAGTGAGACATGATGTCTCTTAGCCTTTCAGTCATGGGTATATATAAATTTGTGTTCTCCATATATCTTTTTTTTCATATATATATCTTACAAAGCAGTTTTGTGGCTGTCCTGTGAAGCTTCTCAGGTTGTCTGTGTTCCCAAAATTGACTCATTTGAGGGTTCAGTGGGTTTCATGGATTACTCAGTTGCACCACTTTCTGCATTTGACACATACATGCCAGTCAATATTAGAATAAACGTATTTTTTATTGTGAAAAATATGTGAAATTATGCAACTTTTTCAGTGAAATTTAGTTCTGTGTTTGAAAAGAGGAGCTTCTTACTCCTTAAATTTTCTCCTGTAGAAAAATATTCAGAACTCTAGCATGCCTTCAGTTATTTTGTGATTGTAAAACTTTATTAACAGACACTGTTCTTTTAGCCAAGATGCTGGAAGTTCTGAACAGTTCAGTAAAAAGTTTTAAAGCCAAATTTGGTAAGTAATAAGTTTAGCTGTAGTCCTTTTCTTAAAAACTTTCAGAGATAAACTTCTTTCAGAAATAGATTTCTTCCCAAAGGCATCAGTTCAGTTCAGTTCAGTTCAGTTAGTTCAATTGCTCAGTCATGTCCGACTCTTTGTGACCACATGGACCACAGCACACCAGGCCTCCCTGTCCATCACCAACTCCCGGAGTTTACACAAACTCATGTCCATTGAGTCAG
>NW_011440962.1:0-1219 GCF_000754665.1 Bison bison bison | reverse complement strand
TGATGGAACTTACTGTTTCATGAATTAAAATGTTTATCTTTCTCTAGGTGGGTGTTACTCGGTTAGTATCAGATTACTAGTTAACTGTGCTAAATGGATGTTGTGAGCCCTTCTTTTAAGACATATGCTTTAACCTTCTATTAAAAAATGCTTTAACCTTTTATGAAAAACATCAAGTTGACTTCTGCTTCCTTCCCTCTTCTGTGCACAACAGATTTTTTTTTCTTTTTGTGTCTGTTAAGCAAAATATATTAAAGGAAATTTGAAAAGAAATAATCCACAGTCAAAACTATTTCCCTCATGTTGTATGACCATTCATTCTTTATCTACAAGTAAATATATAAATATTCTAATATAATTCTCATAGCTTTTTTTCACCTAAGGTTAATTCATGAGCATTCTTCCATGCTGTTACCTGCTGCTCATAGTTCTTTTAATGATTTAAGTTAAGATATCAAAATTTACTTAGACATTTTATTTACTGCCGGGATTTTTCCAATTAGAAAACTGTAATAAACCTTTTCTTACATATAATAATGTTGGTTATTTTCTTAATTTGGATGATTTCCTTAAAGTCATAAAGGTAATTTAAAAAATTAATTTTTTGGTAGTTTATGGATATAGAAACACTGAAAGAATAAGAGTCTTAATTTTTTCACGTTAATTACTTAATAGTAAGACAATATTAAAGAACCATTTTAAATAAATTTTCCTTAGTTGCTGTTGAACACTTTCAATTACATTAGATTACTATTTCCTCTCACAGAGGATTTATGGGTGTACAGGGAGTGAGGGGCTATCTATTGACATTTAATGATATCTTCATATTTAAATTCTTAATTTAGAATATATTAAATTTTGATCACATTTGTGCAAATAATTTATATATTTTGTTTTCTATTTATTTTATTGCTGTTGTCCTTTGTCACATGGCAGGTTTATCTCCTTTATGACCTGGTCTCCTCTGCTGTAAATTCTCTAGAAGTCAACAACTTTCTGGATAAAAACTGTAATCGATACTCTGCTGATTTTCCTTTTAACTCTACTCTCTATTTTCAATCTACTATGGAGAAGGCAATGGCACCCCACTCCAGTACTCTTGCCTGGAAAATCTCATGGATGGAGGAGCCTAGTGGGCTGTAGTCCATGGGGTCGCTAGGAGTCAGACATGACTGAGCGACTTTACTTTCACTTTTCACTTTCATGCATTGGAGAAGGA
>NW_011440961.1:0-1220 GCF_000754665.1 Bison bison bison | reverse complement strand
GGCTTAATAGCTATGTGAGCAAGATGATAAACCTTTACCGTGTCCCTTCAGATTGAATTAAGTCTTCAGGGATAGGATTCTGATTTCATTGGTGAGTATCAAGTGTGATTGTGGAGCACAGAGCGCTAGCAGCAGGGGGACAGACATCACTGCATCCTGGGTGAGAACTGCTATGTTTGTGGCAGCTTTCCCACAGAGCTATTAAGCCAGTGTCGTTGGCTGGTTTGCACTGACACAGTGACGTGCAGTAAGCAGACGTCCTGCAAAATGATGCTGGATAACAGCATTTCAAGGTCAATGTCTTGTAAAGCTTTTATTTTCCAAGACAATGGAGAACTGTAAAATTATTTCTTGCCCCAAATGGCTCTGTAATCATCCAAGTGTTTTATAGTGTATCCTGTTGATAAACATGTGTTTTTCAGGCCTCGATGATAAACTGTTTCAAAATGTGAGTTTTATTTAAAAATTGCCATTTAAACCACACAAAGGCCAGGGTGCATGTGGGCCCAGGATATAGGGCAGTGACTAGCTCAGAATGAAATTCAGGTGTTTATTTGGTCCCTCGACATGTGGAATTTCATCACTCCTTGCATAGGAGCTGAAGTCAGGTCCACATGTAAAAGATGTAGTGAAATCGGGTTGAATTAGTTTTCTTTTTCTTCCTTAAATCAAGGCAGTGATTGCTTTTGTTTTTCGTGTCAAGAGGGAAACCGTGTGATTTCTTATATAATCTGGCTGATGTGACTGAAGCTTCTGGCACTGGAGTTTAGATTTTCTCTCTTGAGTGTCAAGAAGGGCTAACAATACTTTAGACGTCTCTTTTGGTTCATCCAGTTTATCCAAAGTTATTGCATGGGGAAAGGTTTTGGGTTTGGCTGTATTTCTAGTGTATATAATCTTTAAACTTGAGACATTTAAACATGTGTGTGCTTAGTCACTTGGTTGTGTCTGACTCTTTGCGACCCCATGGACTGGGATTTCCCAGGCAGGCATACTGGAGTGGGTTGCCTTTTCCTGATCCAGGGATCAAACTTGTATCTACTCTGTCTTCTGCAGTGCAGGCAGATTCTATACCCACTGAGTCATTGGGGAAGCTTGTGTCTGGCCAGTCACATCTGGTTTTACTCTTGGAGCTGTGCTTTGGAAGCTGAGTTGAAGCTTGAGGAACAGCTTGTTTGTTTATTTGTTTTGTTTTAAATTCTTGTCCTTGACCAACGCTG
>NW_011440960.1:0-1221 GCF_000754665.1 Bison bison bison | reverse complement strand
GATAAAATTAGATGTTAGCTGACTAAAACAATAAATATACTCCTTGTTTTAGTCAGCTAACATCTAATTTTATCTGCACGTTAATTCCATTTTAAAACTTTTCTCACGTTCCTAGTCTGAATGGTTTATGTAGTCCTCCATTGTTCTGATTATCAGAACAAAGATTTTGATTCTTTATTTTGGAAAGGAAAAATATCCTGACAGTACTATTTGCACATCATTTAACTGTTTCCTTCCAATTTAAAATATGGACTATTTTAGATAATCTCTGATCTTTCCCTGAGTACTAGTTTTTTTGGTAATTCATATTGCAGTAGTATAACATCTTCCAAACACATGTCCCCTTTATGCCTGACACAAAGCTTTACATATAGCAGGTATGCAGTATAATAGGATGGTTTGGAACTCACACATTTTCTTGGCTAAATATAACCTCCTGCTGTTTCATCTACTTTCTTAGCTAGATTTATTTTTAACTAGACTTCATGACATTTTACAATTAGTGGTAAATTCATTATGCACTATCTTCTATAGTAAATATAGAAAAATATTTTTGCAATATTGTTCCCCAAATCATGGCTTCCTAACTAATAGTAAAATATCTTATCTGTACTAGAGTTTTATTACACAATAATTACAGCATTTTATAGTGCTGTATCATAGCCCATTAACTAAAAATAGCCCAAATGGAAAATAAAACTATCCTGTTGCTTGAAAATATCTTAACTTGGGTTTTATTACAGGTTGCATATGGTATCTGTTAGAACTTTGAACCTATCTTGCTTGTTGAATTATTATGTGGATTAACTGTTGTGTTTAAAAGTTCTTGACTCTAAAAGCGTATGTCTGTTTTAAATCTTATACAAATGTTCTACAGGTTTTGAGAAGAGTCTAATTTCTTCATTGTATGTCTTTTTGGTTTATTTGTTTTGTTTTTATATCAGAACTCGATGTCCTAAGCACTCCCAAATTTAAAACATGGCTTTATATTATATGGTATTATTGATATTGGATAAAATTACCTATATTACTGACATGGGGACATGACAAAAATTTTAAGTTTTGAAAAATGACGTTATACAGCATATTAAGATTAAAAAAACCTATTTTATCATGGTACTCCCAAGAAAAATAAAATCTCTTTAAGAGTACATTTGAAGAACTTTTCTATAATTCTGTAGATTGATCTATAGAGAAAAAAAGTATAAGAAAAATAATTTT
>NW_011440959.1:0-1221 GCF_000754665.1 Bison bison bison | reverse complement strand
GATCAAACCCAGGTCTCCCACATTGCATCGGATTCTTTACTGTCTGAGCTACCAGGGAAGCCCCGAAGAGACCAAATAATCATTCCCAAATTTTTATCCTTCACTCCTTTAAAAAAAAAACTAAAAATTAAAAAAGTTTCTAATTATAGAAAAAAATACACAACATAAATTAACCACTTTAGCCATTTTTAGTGTCCTTATTTTTTATAGAAAAGACACTGAGTTTAGGTGAGTATATGGCAGCCCTGCCTCCCTTGTAGCTCCATGTAACCTCATTGCTAAATTTTGACTAATCAAAGGTGAGAGGAATGATGTGTGGACCTTCTAGGTCATGTCTTTGAAGGGAAATTATGAGCTCTGTGTCCTTCTCTGCTCTATTCTGGGCTGAAATGTCTGATGAAAACCAGCTTCCACATTGAATTAAGACCCCTCACTGGAAATGATGGCTGAGCAATAATAGGCTGGACTTCTGGTCGACTTACCTACCACCTACCTCCCAAATGCCTAGCAACTTGGACTTTCATGTCTGAAATGAATACATCTACATTGTTTGAGTAATATGTTAATATCTTGTGAGTCCTTTGTTACAGCAGCTAGGCATCCACATCCTAACCAATATGAAACCATCCCTAAGCTTCATTCTCCTCTAGGCTTTGAGTCTTCTCATCCTTTCAGAACACTGCCTCTCTGTTCAGCCCCTGTGAGTTGACCATTGCTTGGATCGCCTGTGGCTTTGACATTGACTTCTCCCAGGATCCCATGTCTGAGCCCTCACCTCTCCAGGGGATCCCAACACTGTGGCCTATGAATCAATGACCTCTTTAGGCTTCTAAGACTCAGTTCCCAGACTGGCCCAGCCCAGCTCTTATATTAGACAAGATTAAGGATCACTCCTCCACCCCTACACCCATCCCTCAGCCTTCCTGTTAATTTCCACACTTAACTGGTGAAATAGACAGGCAGGAATGAGAGGATGGCAACCATAGAACCAAGGCAAGGGGGGTACAAAGATTTGGGACTAACTTCTAATAGGTATGGGTATTGTTTTGGGGATGATGGAAAAGTTCTGGAATTATGTAGTGGTGATGTTTGTACACATAGTGAATATACTAAAAGCTACTTTTCAATGGTGAATTGTATGTTATGTGACTGATATCTCAATTCTTTTATTTTTTTTTCTCTCTTTTTTTTTTTTTTTTTTTTTTTTTTTTTTTTTTTTTT
>NW_011440958.1:0-1221 GCF_000754665.1 Bison bison bison | reverse complement strand
TCTCCTTAAAAAAAAAAAAAAAAAAAAGAAAGATTAAGAAAAACACCTGCTACAGCAGTCGCAAAACAAAGCTTACTTGCTTCAAACAAAATTGTGCTAAAACAAACAAACACTTCAGTATTATTACAGGCTTCTCTTGTAGACTCCCAGGTTAGGAATTTCCACCAACAAAACCACAGGCCCAGGACTGTTTGAAAATCATCAGGGAACTGTCCCCTGTCTTCTAAACGTATAGAATCATGCTTAGGTCACTCCGCTCCCTGGGAACAGTGATTCCCGATCTGGCCTGTATCCTGACCCCCCACCTCCAGCTGTTCATTGCTTTTGATGTTGTCTTGATGCTTCTCTGAATTCTTCCTGTTAAAGTTTCTACATTCATCTTCTTTGATTTCCCACCATTTTGTTGTGGGTTTTGTTCGGTAGATTGGTGTTGGTTTATAATGTTATCTTCCCACTTAAAATAGAAACTTTAAACCTTTCTTTACCCATCATCATAGTCATAATTTCATCATCTTCAGATATACTGACATTCATTCCATTTCGTTCCTACATGGGGAAAGAAATGGACGACATCCGAGTCTCTCATGCTTTAATGGATGTACATGTAAATTACTTCGGTGTCTCATTTAAAAGGTAGCTTTGACTTAGGGGTTCAGATGTGAGGCTAGAAATTCTACATCTCTAACAAGCTCCCAGGTGATATTCTATGCTACTAGCCTTTGAATCACATTGAGTAGCAAGGAGTAGATCTCTTCCAAGTTTAAATGCCATATCCTAGGAGTTTCAATGAGGTTCCTGTGGGGTCTCTTAAAACTCCATGAAATGACCCAAAATCCTTTTCAGAAAACTTTTAAAAATTTGACAGCCACATATACTGCCCTTCTTCAAGAAATGCAACCAGGAGAATTAAAAACAACAACAAACATTAGCTGACTAAAACATGCATGATGTTGAACACAATCTTTGTCTTGGGTCAAGAGAAAATTATTTTATTCACTTTCACACTAGCTCTTTCTCTCTTTTTTTTTCTACCAATAACCTTGACCCCTCTCCCACACACAGATTCAGTTGAGTAGCTTCTGTACTTACATAAATTTTGCTTTCATTCATCAACCATCATCCAGAAACCCACAGCTGTACTGTTAAAAGAGAAGAAAAAAAGATACTCAGCTATGCCTCTGATAAGATGTACACAAATTTACTCAAAGCACAGTTGTGTTC
>NW_011440957.1:0-1221 GCF_000754665.1 Bison bison bison | reverse complement strand
TTTTTTTTTTTTTTGCCATAAGTAAATAAAACTGGTCTGCTTGTGGCCTTGATAGAATAACCAGATATGCCCTTCTGATGCAACTAAAAAACTAGGCATAAAATGAGACAACATTTTTTTAGACATTATTAAATGAGCAATAAAACCCTTTATTTTGGGGACTATCTAAATGCTAGTCTTTACTCTCTCCTTAGAGGCACATTTTATACCAGAGAGCATAAAGATAAAAGTCAGAGCAGGCTTTGGTAGTATTTTGAGATGAGGAGGCAGAGATGAATATTATAGGCTGTTAAAATGGTTAGAACTTGTGGGACAGTGCACTATAGAGAAAGGAATCTAAAGTAGAAAACTCCAGATCCTGTATGAAGTGAGCTGCATTTTTGGGGGGGCAGGGTGCAAAAGTTTACAATATACAAGCACAGAATCTGCGAAGTTAGAGAAGAGTAGTGACAGCAAAGCTGAGAGGTAAATGGAGATGTGCAAGTGTGCACAGAGCTGAGAATTGTTTCACTTCTCACCAAGTCACTGTAGAGAGATTTTATTGTGTATTCCAGATATTTAGTTCAAATTCCAGAATGCAATATTTTAAGAAAATGTAACTTCGTACAGCAACTGTGAAGAACAGTATAGAGGTTCCTTAAAAAATTAAAAATAGATCTGCCATATGATCCAGCAATCACATTTCTGGGAATATATTTGAAAAGAGAACATAATTCAAAAAGATGCAGGCACCCTAATGTTCATTGCAGCACTGTTTACAATAGTCAAGTCAAGGAAGCAACATAAATGTCCATCAACAGAGGAATGGATAATGAAGATGTGGTACATATGTATAATGGAATACTCAGTTTGGTTCAGTCATTCAGTCGTGTCCAACTCTTTGTGACCTCATGAATTGCAGCATGCCAGGCCTCCCTGTCCATCATCAACTTCCAGAGTTCACTCAGCTCATGTCCATCGAGTTGGTGATGCCATCCAGCAATCTCATCCTCTGTTGTCCCCTTCTCTTCCTTTCCCCAATCCCTCCCAGAATCAGAGTCTTATCCAATAAGTCAACTCTTCACATGAAGTGGCCAAAGACTGGAGTTTCAGCTTTAGCATCATTTCTTGCAAAGAACACCCAGGACTGATCTTTAAAATGGACTGGTTGGATCTCCTTGCAGATCAAGGGACTCTCCAGAGTCTTCTCCAACACCACAGTTCAAAAGCATCAATTCTGTT
>NW_011440956.1:0-1222 GCF_000754665.1 Bison bison bison | reverse complement strand
CACCAGGCTCCCCCGTCCCTGGGATTTTCCAGGCAAGAGTACTGGAGTGGGGTGCCATCGCCTTCTCCGTGCAGGTCATTAGGTTGAGGTAATTCAATGTTGTGATATGAAAGCCAAATTGTGGCATGTTAAAAAGTAAATAAGAATCAGACTTAATTAAAAATAAACAAAATCTAATTCCATGATGCTTATCAGAGATCAATATAAAATATAAGAATGCTGAAACTGAAATGAAGGGAAAATTAAACACATAAGAACTAATTTAAAAGAAGCCGGTGTATACATATTAATGTCAGATAACATGGCCTTTAAGGAAAACAGCATTATTTCAGACAAAAAGAACACTTCAAATAATAATAAATAAAAGGCTTAAATTAAAGAATATAGTAATTCTAAAAGTTATGTACTATGTGATGGTAGTGGTTTAGTTGCTAAGCTTTGTCCATCTTTTATAACCCTATAGACTATAGCTTGCCAGGCCCCTCCATGGGTTTTCCCAGGCAAGAATACTGGAGCACATTGCCATTTTCTTCTCCTGGGGATTTTCCTGACCTGGGGATTGAACCCATGTCTCCTGCATTGTAGCTGGATTCTTTCCTGCTTAGCCATACTACATAACTATATTAATAGATAGATAAAGCAAAAACTGAACTGTAAAGAGCTGTAAAGAAATATATGCATAAAGCAAAAACTGAGCTGCATTCATAATTGAAAATACACATGGAGCATTACAAAACTATTTCACATACTGGACCATGAAGCAGGTCTCAACAGCTATTAACAATTGAAATTAAATGATTATGCTTTCTGATCACAGTGGAATTTAGCTACAAATAAATAGCATAAAGAGAATTTTTGAATCTCAAATACTTAAAAATTAAACAGCACACTTTTGAATAAGCTATGTATCAAAGAAGTCATAATGAAAATTAGAAATTATTTTAACCTGAATGATAATTAACATTAAAAATGGTTGTAGCTAAAGAGATAATGTAATTGAAAATAAAGAGAAGTAGAACAAAAAAATAAATAAATAAATGAATATCCATCAAGGGAAATGGAGAAAAATGTCCAATTAAATTTTTAAAAAGTAGAAGATAGGAAATAGAAAAGGGCTGATTTAATAAAATAGTTTAAAACATACAATGAAGAGGAATAATCAGGAATTAAGTTACCGCTCCAAAAATTAAAATTAAAACTGGTAACCCCTGGTGTGATAGGT
>NW_011440955.1:0-1222 GCF_000754665.1 Bison bison bison | reverse complement strand
TAAGCCCTCCTCAGACAACCATTTTGCAGCCCGCCAGGCTTCCCGGTCCTTCGCTGCCTCCTGGAGTTTGCTCAGACTCGTGTTCATTGAGTCGATGATGCCATCCAACCATCTCATCCTCTGTTGCTCTTTTCTCTTGCTGCCTTCAATCTTTCCCAGCATCAGGGTCTTTTCCAATGAGTCCAGGGTAAATATCCTTCAGGTGTAGACATTGAGGAAAGGGCAGTGATGGTGGGGGCATCCCTGAAGGACAGATTGGGAACTTGTTGCAGATAAATACCCAGGTTAAGTTCAGCATGAACGTGCCTGTAGAGGGACAGGATGGAACCTGTCAGGGGCGGAGACCAGGAAATGAGGATTTAAAAATGTTTTAGCTGATGAGGGGTAGACTGTGGGCAGGGCAGGGGAGCTGAGGGCTAGGCTGGGGATCTCCGTGCTGGGGGTCCAGAGAATCCACATCTCAATCCTGACCTGGCCTGAGGATGGTGGGTGGGGGCAGTTCCTGGAGAATCAGCTGGGGGGGGCGAGGGCACAAAAGCCAGGGGAGGCTCCAGCGGTGAGTCAGAGCAGGCTTCCTGGAGAAGGTAGCCCAGAACACAGTGCGGGGTTGGACAGGAAGACCCCCCACTTATGGTCCTGGGCTCTCTGTCCCCAGGTACGCGGTCTGAGTGGGATGTCAACTTAGTAAAGATGCAGCTACGGCGCCTTCTGGTGATGGCGAGCAAAGTGAGCACACCAGCACGAAGCTGAAGGGACTCGGGAAGTCAGGCTGGGCAGGTGCAAAGAGGGGAGCTCGGACTTCCGTTTTCTCTGCTTAAATCTTATTATGCAAATTTCACACTTATACAAAAATAGAAAGAGTGGTGTAATGAATCCCCAAGTACCCCTTGCCCAGTGATTAATTATCAATTGTCAGCATCTTTGCATCCAACCTCCCATCCCCGGTCCTACACTCATGAATCCAGACAATATGTCCCTTTCAGCCTTGACTTCTCTTCCCCCTCCCAGCCCTACTCAGATGGTGAGTCCTAGTCCAGCCAGCACAGATTTGGCTCTTTTATTTTTATTTTATAAATTTATTTATTTATTTGACCTCTTTGGGTCTTAGCTACGGCACACGGATCTTCCGTTGTGGCACATGGACTCTCTAGCTGTGGCTTGGGCTCCAGATCGCCTTCAGGCTCAGTAGCTGTGGCTTAGCTTGTGGGATCTTGGTTCCCTG
>NW_011440954.1:0-1222 GCF_000754665.1 Bison bison bison | reverse complement strand
GTAAGAAACTCCTTCTACCTCACCATCCTTTATTTCAGGAAATAGAGGATGGTGAGGTAGAAGGAGTTTCTTACTGCTAAGTCCAAACAATGACACTAAGAAGTCCCCAGGGAAAGCCCTTGGAAATGTGCATGGCCCGTCAATCTACCCACTAGGTGGTGTGACTGGCGAAGGGCTGCTACCTGAAATTTCTCCTCCACTCTGGACCTCTCCTCCAAAGCTACCTGTGCCTATAATTCCTGGACTTTGTATTCTTTGGGATGAAAACATCTTTCCAGAAAGTCCTCAGTCACCTAGGGGAAAGTAACACATTTAACCTCAACACAAATACACTGATTGATTAGAGTCCCATCCCTCCAACCCCAGCACTACCACTACCTCCTTTTATACCAGGGGCACTGAGCCAAGGGGGGCAGTTGGGGTGTTGTCATAGAAAAGAAAGAGTTCCCAGGTTCTAGTCAGAGAGAGCTCGGTGGGATATCAAAATGAGGGTCCTGACCAGGGTAGGAGGCAGGGATAATAAGCGTGATCAGGAATTGGAGATAGTGGGGAAACATCAAAGTCAATTTCAATGACTGAATAATTTAGCCCAGGGCTAGCCCTGTGCTATCTATTCTGAATGACAAAGCAGCTATCGGTTGAGTCTGTGGCTGCAGAGAGACCACAGCTCTATTACTTCCCATCTTGGATGCCCTCGCAGTTGCCAGAATCTTTGAAGCTTTGTTTCTCCCTCAGCGCTCTGGCCTGAGGCAAGCCCACATGGTTCATCAGACAGCCTTGTTAAAATGACGGGAATCCATTCCTGTCTCCCCAGAGAGATGGAGGGCATTCATTCAGTACAGAAATCGTGGCAGAGAATAAGTGAAGCCAAGAAATACTGGCCTGGAAGTAGCATTAGAGGAAGCTAAGATAGAGTGGAAAACAAAAGTCTTTCTCATTATTTTCAACCAACTCTAAGAGCAATTCTACAATAAATATCTTTTTTTCTGGAGTGAATTTGTTTGAGTAACATCTTCCAACTGAACATCAGCTCAATAGCTTATGTTAGTTTATCACTTAAAGCAATTAGATATCTGATTGTTGTTGTTTAGTTGCTAAGTCGTATCCAACTGTAGTCCACCAGGCTCCTCTGTCCATGGTATTTCTCAGGCAAGAATACTGGAGTGGTTGCCATTTCCTTCTCCAGGGGATCTTTCTGACCTAGGGATCAAACCCATGTCTC
>NW_011440953.1:0-1223 GCF_000754665.1 Bison bison bison | reverse complement strand
CCTGAGGCTTGATCCCGCCTTTGCGTATGCCAAGCCTCCTTCCTCATGACCTTTGCCAGGGGCGGAGCTCGCTCCCCGCAACATACCACTTGCAAAGGTAATAGTACTATATATGAGTATGATCTCTGTGTTTTAATATTTCCCCCAAAGTTCATTTACTTATTATAGTAAGCTCTTCGTTAGGTGCCAGAAACTCTCCAGGAATTTGTACGTTTCATGTTGTACTTACACATTATTCTATTGTCCAAAAACAAGCAACAAAAAAACTGCAGCTAAAAACCCAGTGTATTTATCTTTTGATATTATAGACCATCTCAAAAATACAAATTAAGAGAAAGTGATGAAAACAAACATATTTATCATTACTGATTCAATTCCTAATTATTGTAATGACTAGAAGGAAAGAGCACTGGACTAGGAGTCAGAAGACTTAGCTTCTAATTTGGGCATCAATAGTATATATATACATGTATACATACACACACACACATATACGTTGATATACATACATACATATTTTGATTTAGTAATATAGATTTTTCACATTTTAAGACCTTTGAAACCAGATTGCATTATATATAATCAGCAGTGCTTTTTTCTTAGTGGTATATAAAATGATGATGTCATACCTTTTATGTTATCTTAGAGATTCAGTGAAATAGAATCTCAGATGCATTAGATAAATCACTTAGATTATTTTGTGCCTTGGGATGTAGAAATACCTGATAACTTCCAAGTGAATAATGAAACACTGCATATAATAAACATACACTTCAAAGAAACTGTGAAGACTATAGATTATTTAAAAATAAGCAATGTTTCTAAGTTTTTAAGTGTGTATATTAACTATATTTTTTAAATGACAGTGTTTAGTGTTTATATACTTAAAAGATCATTTAAACTACTTCTAGTTCACATTCCATTATTACATCTAAAACCATAAGGAATTACTATTTCGGTATTGTTTTTGAAGAAACTTAAACTTATGACAGAAAGGATTATAAAAGAAAAGATTTGCTTAAGTATAGCCCCTCTGAATACATCCCAAAAGTAAATTAAACTGTAATATCCCAAGGCATCAGTTGTATATGGTGAATTAACTTCTTTCCTTTGCATCAAAATGGACTAGCTCTGTACCATTCTTGGCAGAATGGAAAATATAGTAACTTGTATAATATTTTGTAGGGCTTAATTTTCTGGTGGAACTCTGATTTGGAAAGCCT
>NW_011440952.1:0-1223 GCF_000754665.1 Bison bison bison | reverse complement strand
TTGAGGGCAGGAGGAGAAGGGGATAACAGAGGATGAGATGGTTGGATGGCATCACCAACTCAATGGACACAAGTTTGAGCAAACTCCAGGAGATAGTGAAGGACAGGGAAGCCTGACATGCTGCAGTTCATGGGGTCACAGGGAGTTGGACATGACTGAGCAAATGAACAACCAAATAGGGAAGCTCTGTTATATAAATATTATCTTACAAAGACTCTAGCCTTTCCTATTCATTAGATCCATTAGAGATTTATTTAGATGGTTTCTTGGCTTGGATAGGAGGTATGCATTGAGATGCAGATACAGGATATTGTCCAAAAAAGAGCTCAAGAATGAACATGTACTGCCTATCAGAATGTCACGACGAAACATTTACACATCAAGAAACCAAATCCTATGTGCAGACATGCTCATGGTTTTCCATAGTTTTTCCCTGTCCCACTTTTCTGCCTACACATGTCAAGTTATAGGCACACAAAATATGTTGTCTTTTCCATTTAAATCACTGTTACCTGAAGGCTCTAAAAATACTTACTGTGCTAGAGGCAGAAACTATTTTAAAAGCTGTAGCACTTCTGGCTGCCCACCTACGAGTGATCCCACAGGCCACTGCCTGGCTCATCACGCCACAAGAACTTTAAACACACAAAGCACACACATCCACATCCATATGAAACAGCATGCTTTTTAAAAATCCTGATCACTTTGAGCTTTGCCTTTAGTCTCGAGGATTTGTCTTACATTCTGAAAGTTGTAAAGCTGGAAGACTGATTTTTGAAATATTTATTTTTACATACTGAACACTGACAAATAATTTCAATGTCTCTTTCCCACTGTTCCTTTACTTGATCACACCTCTTGCACTTGTCAGGAAAAAGTATTACAATGTTTAGGTGTAATATGGCACCCCTTGGATGGCCAGCACCAAAGGACAAATTTCTTGGGTCTCTTTAACCCTCCTTCCTCTGACTCCTTGAGTGTTAACTGGACCAAATCTACACTTTCGTCTAACTCTTAACATTTTCAAATCAACTGGAAATCGTAAACGTGGTATGAATAAAGGTCAGTCCACAAGGTGAAAAGTTCTTACATCAACAGCACATAGTCATGCAGTCAATAAACTTAATTTCCAACCTCTCTACCATTTCTTTGCTGTTGTTGCTGTTCCTTCACTAAGTCCTGTCTGACTCTTTGTGACCCCATGGACTGCAGCACACCAGTCT
>NW_011440951.1:0-1223 GCF_000754665.1 Bison bison bison | reverse complement strand
TTCATGCATTGGACAAGGAAACGGCAACCCACTCCAGTGTTCTTGCCTGGAGAATCCCAGGGACAGGAGAGCCTGGTAGGCTGCCATCTATGGGGTTGCACAGAGTTGGACACGACTGAAGCGACTTTGCAGCAGCAGCAGCATGCTACTGTGGTGTGAACACAACCAGACACACACATACAGACACACACTGTTAGAGTGCATTGTGTTGGGTCAGAAGATTCATGGATACCATCATGGAAGAATAAAAATCACTGATTAGAGGGAAATAAAAAGTCTAAACTAATTTTTCATTCATTATTTTTAGCAAATGTTCATTGAACATCTAATATGTGCCTGGCATGTTCCAGTTACTATAGCTATGATAGCCAAATGAAAATGTGAGGCTTGTTGGTCAAAAAGTTTTAAGAATTACAAGGTAAGAACAGAATGCTACAACAAGCTTGGAGCCCTTGTGGGTCCCCTGGGGCCTTGTGCAACTTCACAGATATCAAGTCCACAAGGCCAGCCCTTCTTCAGTCTCTGATGTTAGGGTGTCCTTAAGTTTCTGAAGTTTTATCTTTTGGAACATTCTATCTTTTTTCTTCACATCTGTTTCCTAGGTGATCTAACCCTATTTCTTGGGTTTAATATCATTATACGTTGAGGATTTCTGAATTTTATCTCCATACCATACCTCCAAACTGAATTACCACTTACATTACCAATAAGAACTTCAAACTCAAGATACCCCAGAGCAAGTTCCTAATCTTCCTTCCAAAACTGTCTCTATCCACAGCTTTCTCCAAGTCACTTAATGATATCTCTATTTCTTCAGTTGCTCTGGTTGCTCAGAGGGTAAAGAATCTGCCTGCAATGCAGAATACCTGGGTTTGATCCCTGGGTCAGGAAGATCCCCTGGAGAGTGAAATGGCGACCCACTCCAGTATTCTTGCCTGGAAAATCCCATGGATGAAGGAGCCCAGCAGGCTATAGTAAATGGGGTCACAAAGAATCAGACACAACTGAGCAACTAAAACTTTCTCTTTCTTTCAGTTGTTCAAGCCCCAAATTGTGATGTCATTCTTGATATTTCTCATGCTGTAACTTCTCAGCCAATTACATTAGTCTTACCTCCAAAATGCATCCAGAATATGACCACTTCTCTTTATACATACTATAGTCATTTCTGTCTAGAGTACCACAATTTCTTACCTGGATTATTGTAATACCCTTCTGCCAGG
>NW_011440950.1:0-1223 GCF_000754665.1 Bison bison bison | reverse complement strand
CCTTGGAGATGTATGAATCCTTTTCCTTATTTTTCTTTTTTAACAAATGAGCTAAAAATGAATTTGAACCATTTGCCAACTTTTGAAATTTTGATTAAAAAATTTTTTTTCTTCTGATATATTTGAACTAATAGAATCACTTTTAATTCCCTTCTCCCATGCCCGGCCAGAAATACATATTCAAATCTTTGAGTTCTTCTTGTGGACAGCCTCTTCCAAGATCGTTTTTTGGTGTGAAAGGTATTATTCTAGCAACAACCATGTAATAGCAGCTTAGTTTCTTTGTGAATTGAATTGTTAAGCTGCACAAATCCATCATTTTTTTGTGCCAACTGAAGATTGCTTTTACAACAAAATATATATCGTAAATATGCTAATTTTACCTTGTATGCCATCTCAGATCTTAAAGGGGTTGCAAATAGGATGATCATGTTGTGTTAGGTAGGTCACTTCCTAACTTTCATTAATTAATTCATGCATTATGGAGAATCACTAACACACAAAGTAGAAAAGTAAAAATGACACTGTTGAGTAATCACGAGCTGTTGACTATGCAGTCTTCTGGGAAGGAGGGGCAGTGAGCATTCTTTGGACCTTTTAATTCGGGAAAGAACAGGCTATGTTTATTTAAGAGACTCATTCGTCTGTTTCCTGATTGCATTCTTATTGTGCAAATGCCAGAGTGTATTACAATGGATAAAATGGGGAAAAAATAAAGTATAATTTAAGTGGGCCAGGAAAGAGTGGTGGTAGATGTTTGAATGTTCCCTTGGAGTTAATCAGTGGTTCATAAACCTGAAATACTTTATCTCGAGAACTGAGTTTCTGACTCAAGTTACACAGGAGAAAGTATTAGTTGGCTTGAGAAAGGAAAAACCTTAGTTCACATAAATTTGTACACAGATCCCTTTATCATGGGAGAGCTGTAATTAGGGATTGAGAACCCTGAGAACATGATTGTGACCTAGTTATTCCTGTACTGCAAGTGCTCATCGGAGGTACTGGCTAGACCTGCAAATAATGAATTAAGAGATTCCAGCTGGGATATGATGAAAGCATTTTTGGGAATCTCTGTATCTTGGCTGGACCACATGGGTTATAACTTGGAGAGGCCTAAACTAGTAGTAGTATATGACAGATTTATAGCCCAATTGATGTTGGGCATCAGAAAAAAAGGCTGAGGTTAAAAAAAAATGACTTGAGAATTATGTGAACTAAGGTTT
>NW_011440949.1:0-1224 GCF_000754665.1 Bison bison bison | reverse complement strand
CACGACTGAGCGGCTGAGCATGCACATGCTCTTGACTAGTCTCTCTAGATTAAAAATGGCAATATCTTCAATAACCCACATAAGCACGGTTGCCCTATTCCTAGGAGGTAGTGAAACAATTGCTTCCAACAGCTGCCATAATCTCTAGGGTTGTTTTTTAGTGGAATTAAGTTCAGTTTGTTCGTTTCTACGTACAGCAGCAATCTATGACCCAAGAGATTCTATTCATGTAAGTCCTGGTATCTTGGGGCTTGGCTGACCTGTTTTAGTTTAATACTATCAATATATATGGGTGTAACTTTTTATTATTGAGGGGCTTTTAGGACTTAAAGAGCATTTATTCTACTTTCTGTTCTAAACTGTCAACCCACAAGGAAGTAGTGATTACCAGTGGTTCTTGCACAGAGTGGATCTGTCCATCTAAGTGCACTTGGGCATAAAAGACGGGGAAAGAATGGATAATTACATGATTAGCGAACCTGAGGGCACGGGCAATTCACATGTTTGCCCAAATTCAGTAATTGGTCTCATCCTGCAATAGCAAGAGAATTACACCACTGCTGTTGTTCGCCTGTCTCTTTAGGAAAGAAACCATGGAGAGAAGATAAACAGATAAATTATTTTCTTTCTGTGGTGGTGGTGATTTCTTTAAAATCCAGCTCTAAGAACCACAGTGGCCTTGGGGTGAGTCTCCTGACAGCTGTCAGATGCAGTCTAACGATGGCTCCTTCTGTTTCCCTTTGAAGTGGACGGGAGCTGGGAAGTGTGGAGTGAGTGGTCGGTCTGCAGCCCGGAGTGCGAGCATCTGCGGATACGAGAATGCACAGCCCCCGCCCCGAGAAACGGGGGCAAATTCTGCGAAGGTCTAAGCCAGGAATCCGAGAACTGCACAGACGGCCTTTGCATCCTAGGTAAGAGCTTACGGTACACATCTTCTGTGTCTGTCCATCATAGGAAAAGATGCTATGATAATGCCAGGACCATTGATTCTATGAAACCAGTTCCCAGAAAACAAAATCCCCCAGAGCAAAAAGAAAACGGGTGGAAAGTGTCAAAGAGAAGACAAATAGGTCACTTTAAACATTGTTACCACTCTCATTTCCACCCGTGCGTATATTTACCGTGATCGTAACTAGATATGGTTGGGAGAGAAATGATGTAGGCAAATGTGTTAGACTTTGGGGCTTAGCAGTTCTTTTCTTATAGGGCCCATTGTCTTTAGGT
>NW_011440948.1:0-1224 GCF_000754665.1 Bison bison bison | reverse complement strand
TATATATTTTTTTTGCAAATGTGAATTTTCTTGCTTTCTCATTTTTAGGTTGTGGCACCGGTTCGTGAAACTTGTGCTCAAACGTTAGGTGTGGTGTTAAAACACATGAATGAAACAGGAGTTCATAAGACTGTGGATGTGCTGCTTAAATTACTTACACAAGAACAGTGGGAAGTTAGACATGGTGGTCTGCTAGGAATAAAGTATGCTTTGGCAGTTCGTCAGGTAAACACTTCAGTTTTTGAAGCATGTATGGGAGAGTTTTCCCCCTCTTAGTTTATTCTCATTAATTAAATGAACTGGCTCTAGATTCTTAGTGTTACAGATAAGCCAGTCCTTCAAGATTTGCCTCCTTGAGGTAGTATCATAGAGACAGGTGATGCTACTAACAATTTAAGTATGAATTAAAAGAGAATTATGCTTGGAAACCTGTTTCTGTTTCATAGCAAGCCCAATTCTCAGTGAGATTTCTAGTGTATGATCACAGGAGTAACCTTTGGGTGCTGACTGTTGGGGCAATTGAAAAGAGGGTAGGTTGGAGTAATGAGAAGCAGGAAGAGATGATTTTCTTTTTTCTTTTCTCATATTCCCTTTGGTTGTCAGTGATTGAGATAGAAGTTCAGGTTCTAGCATAGGAGTATATATGTATGTGTATTCACAGTGGGAATTCATGTTCCTGCCTTGAAAACACGTTCTGATGTTTCAAGTCACATTGAATAGCGAAGTATTAATACTATTATGTTCTTTTTCAAATGAGATTAATTACATAGGCGTCTAATGACACTGTTTTCATTTCTGTTTACATGATTCTTTTAAAATAAATATTGGAATTTATACTTTTGTATGTTAATTTAATAAAAGATTTTTTTAAGCACATCACTTGCACTATAGAAATTAATCTGTTTTGGTGTACTCTTTTACAGGATGTAATTAATACTTTATTGCCTAAAGTTTTAACTAGAATAATTGAAGGACTCCAGGATCTTGATGATGATGTCAGAGCTGTTGCTGCAGCATCATTAGTACCTGTGGTAGAAAGCCTTGTGTATCTTCAGACACAAAAAGTAAATATTTTTGCATTTTTTTCCTATAGAGCCTTTTACATTTGTTGTGTAGCGTGTTAGAAAAAACATTGAGGTTGGTTTTTTTTTTTTTTCCACATCTCCATTTTTCTTATGTCAGCCCTCTGGTACATAAGATCTTGATATATATATTCTTGGGAAG
>NW_011440947.1:0-1224 GCF_000754665.1 Bison bison bison | reverse complement strand
GGTCAGAGGAAACTCAGAAGCAGAGTTTGATGGTAATAATTTGTATGTGTACGTTTCTGGTCGCTTTTCCATGGTGCTTCAAAGGTTGTCTGATTAGACGTGTAATTCCTTTAGCTGAAAAGATAAGAGAGATGGGAGGGGTGAGAATTTTTCAGATGGGAGTGAAGGAATGAAGTTGGGTTAGGTGTGCAAGTATGTGAGTGTAAAAGAATGAAAGCCGTAAAGAAATGAACATTGAGAAACTCGTAATTATGCCTGGCATTTATCAAGTACTTTTCTTCTTAGAAAGCTCAATTTGCTACATTTTGAGTCTCCATGAAATGAAAAACAAGTGACCTTATTTCCTGCTCTCTTCTTTTGGGGATCTTGACATTGTAGAGCTACAGTTAGTCATTTTAATTGCCTATCCCTACCAAAATCTCCAGGTCTTTATAGAAAGAGAAATTTTAATTTTTGTTTTTGTCAGTGATTCCTGAAAACTCACTTTTAGTGGAAATAGTGATAATTCATTAACATAGTGGGATCGGGAGTGGCATGCCAAAATATTTTTTCAGCTTATTTGCCGAACATAGACTGCAGTACTCGGAACAGTTTCCGCTTCTGTGAAGATGCTCTGTCATATAAAAAATGCTACAAGCGAACAGGAGCGGCTCATTGCTGAAGAAGGGGCACAGCCGATGCGTTAGAGACAAAACACAGCACAGTTGCTGCTCAAGGAGAGAAAACTTCAGGAAGGAATTTCCACTGCTGGGTTTGGTGGGAGACTTGCCAAGTGTCTAAGGAATTTCAGAGACTGTATGGAATGCCCTTCCTCCAGTTAACTCTTCCCAACACTGGATGTTCCTTTCTTACACAGCTTTGCTTTTCAGATGGAATTTTGATCCTCTTGGGAAGTTTTCCAGCTCACACAGTTCCCCTTTTCCTTCCCTGAGCGTCTGATCAAAGGAAAGCCTTTGCTTACAGCTCGGGGCACTGCGATTGTGCAGCCCAGGATGCCCTCCTTGGCTACGGCTCCCAGCCTCATTTCTGGCCATAATAGCCTATTTTCTTCTTCCCTCATACAGTGTGTTTAGAAGAGAGCTCAGAGAGAAACAAAAGCTTTATTTATTAACCAGACTGCATTAAATTCGGTTTGCTCTGTTGACTTCTTGGGATCCTTTAAGATGTTCTTTAACTTTTTTTTTTTTTTTCCCACTGAAATAAAAAGTGGGCAGGAATCTTCAG
>NW_011440946.1:0-1224 GCF_000754665.1 Bison bison bison | reverse complement strand
TCATTTTGATATTTGGCAAAACTAATACAATTATGTAAAGTTTAAAAATAAAATAAAATGTAAAAAAAATAATAATAATAAAGTTCCTCATTTGTACCCTCAAACCTCTTGCTCCAATCATCTTCCCTATCTCAGCTCAATAGATGTCATTATCCTTAATCCCTCTGCTCAAAAAGCCATTAAATATGTGTGCTTAGTTTTCATTTGGAAATTATCCTTTTGAAAATAAGTTCTAAGAGGACTGGGATGCTTTCTATCTTGTTAATAACCATTTTACTCCAACTTTTAATGTATGGTACAAGGTAGATAGTATATAAATTATCTCTTAAATAAATCAGAGATCAAGATTGGGTTTATAACTAAAGTAGGTCAAAGGTCAAGATCACCAGAAACTGAGCAATGGAGAAAGCAAGAGTAGAAAAAAGTGCTCACAATGGAATGGCCTCCAGTTTTCCACTCAGCAAGTAAGAGGCCAGAAGCCATACTCCTTCCTAATGACAAGTAAAAAGCTGCACAACCGCAAAGTAAACAGTTCTTCTTAGATTTGTCAGAGCGTATGCTCAAAAGGTAATCTGGTGCTTCCAACATCGGAACTATCAAGAAGAGAACACGCAGCATCACGATTATGAGAGCAGAAGAAGCCCATGAGTGCAAACATCTGTGGGAACCAATGTGGAGGCAAAAATCTCAAGCTGTAGCTAACAGACTGCTAGAGGCTCAGTATGGACAGAGCGAAGAGACAAACATGATGGGGATCCAGTCACAGGGGAACCCCACACTTAAGTGAATTTCACCGCCAAGACCTCAAACCGATGGTCACAGTGTGTGCTAAGGAAAATCTCCTTGGGATTCTGGCAAAGGGAGTAGTAAAAGAATCTTTTTGAGATACACCAGAGCACTTTGTTCCTCTTATAAAGATCAGTCCTCAAGAGAAACGTGTTAACCAGACATTAAGTTCCTAGGGTTTTATCACAGCCTAAAAGTGAAGAGGAACTACAATGCCTCTTGATAAAAGTGAAAGAGGAGAGTGAAAAAGTTGGCTTAAATCTCAACACTCAGAAAACTAACATCATGGCATCGTGTCCCATCACTTCATGGGAAATAGATGGGGAAACAGTGGAAACAGTGTCAGATTTTGGTTTTTTGGGCTCCAAAATCACTGCGGATGGTGATTGCAGCCATGGAATTAAAAGACGCTTACTCCTTGTAAGGAAAGTTATGACC
>NW_011440945.1:0-1224 GCF_000754665.1 Bison bison bison | reverse complement strand
GGCGCTCAGCTTTCTTTACAGTCCAACTCTCACATCCATACATGACTACTGGAAAAACCATAGCCTTGACTAGATGGACCTTTGTTGGCAAAGTATTATGCAGATAGTGGATTCTAAACACTGTTCTTCAATAAAAGAACTAGAACTCCTTGAAAAATGGTTGATTCAAAGGCTGGGGAAAGGAAAATTTAAGATAAACTTGGAGCTTCTTTTGGAGCCAGAAAGTAAGGAAATACTTGAAAAAAGAAAATGATGGACAAAAGGGACTTGTCAAAGGAACACAAGAGTTAACCTGAAGAAGCTCCTAGTTGCCAAAACTGAAATAATTTGAGCAACAAAATAATGATAATATTGGACTATAACTCATAGAATAAAATATCTTTGAGAACATATTGATAAGATAAATAAGTATATGGAGAAGTGGCAGTTTTTCCTTATAGTGAAATTTTAATTCATAAATGTGTAAGGAAGGGAGTAGAAAATTGCTATTAACTGGGACTCTGTAATAACCTAGAGGGGTGGGAAAGGGTGGGAGGTGGGAGGGAGATTCAAGAGGGAGGGGACATACATACAGATACGGTTAATTCATGGTTACGTATGATAGGAATCATACCAATATTGTAAAGCAATCATCAATCAAAAGTAAATAAATATAATTATGAAAAAATTAAATTACAAAAAAAATTGCGCATAGACCATCACCACAGTGATAATTGTTGCAAGTGGATTCCCTTAATTGTGTGCAAAGGTTTGAGGAAAAAGGGGATTTGTATAATCTCAGTGTTTCTCCCATGATTTTCTTTAAACAATTCAGGGGTTTTTAGTATACACACAGTATCATGCAACCATCACCACATTTTCATCCTCTCCAAAAGAAATAATTCTTACGAGTGGTCATTCCCCACTCCTCCCTTCCTCTAGCCCCTGGCAACCATTAATTTACTGTGTCTGATGATTTTTCTATTCAGTACCTTTCATATGAAAGGAGTCATATAATAATATGACTTTCTGTGTCTGTCTTCTTTCACTTAGTGTAAGGTATTCAAAGTTCATCCATGTTCTACTATATATTAGTATTTCATTCCTTTTTTATTTATTGTGTTTTTTATTGATTTACTTCTTTATTCCAGTTTTATTGAGATACAGCATAATGATCTAAAGTATTTAATTCCTTTTAGTGGATGAATAGTATTCTTCTGAATGGCTAGACTGCATTTTGTTTGT
>NW_011440944.1:0-1225 GCF_000754665.1 Bison bison bison | reverse complement strand
GCGTTAGTATACTGTATTGGTGTTTTTCTTTCTGGCTTACTTCACTCTGTATAATAGGCTCCAGTTTCATCCACCTCATTAGAAGTGGCTTTATTTGAACATCTAATCATAAACAAACTTTTCTATAAAATTATAAACACTTTTCTATTAAATTATAACTAGTAAAACACTTTACAAATGGATTGGATAATGATTTTTAGGAGTAATTAATGGCTTATTGAAGTTAAACAAATTAGAGGGGGCTGTTATATTGGGGAGAGATGTTAAGTGGCCTCAGGGTCTTGAATACCACCACATAAGATTTGTTCATTCCAGTATGGTTTACACTTCCAGAGATGGGATAAAGAATTTATATCCTGTTTCACAATTAAGCAAAAGAAATCTAGACAGATTCACACAAAAATATCCTTTCACAGATAGTTGTTAAATTATACCAACTGCATTTTATCAAAAGCAGAGCTAAGGCTTGGTTACTTGGCTAAAATGTGACTGTTTCAATAATTAACACTCACCTAAGTTACTTTGCAAAAAAGTGGGAATAGAAGAAGAAAAGGAACATAATGGTTAGTAATAACACAACTTTGTAATGCATTATTTAAGAGATAATGTTGTTAGCATATTTCATGAGTTTTCCCAAATTTAGATATTTCTTAAATTTAGGGTTTGAGGATATTTGCTTAAAGGAAAAAAAGAGTCCATTTCCCCTACATTGTGTTTTTATCACATTCCAAGAAACAAAGGAGATGCCATTCTTTGGAGCAGCACCAGTTACACAGCCTCCCTTCAGGTATTGCTCAAGGCAAACAGTCAAGAAGTAAGCAGGTTTTTCCACCCTCTGCAATCTTAAGGAGCTGTGACCCAAGGGCAACTGTAAAACCCACGTGTTAGAATAACTTAGATTTCTTGTGATAGACTGAGTAAACAAACGGACAATGATTCGACTTCATACGACAATAGAACTCTTAACACACAAAAGAAAACGTTGCAGCAACCACTTCCGAACTGTCAGGACTTAAGTGAGTGGCTAACAACTTATTTTTTCTTTCCAATTCCAGGACAAACCAAAGAAATCAAAATATTCTCCCAAAACGTAAGATGTATCATTTCTAGGTACTCTTCTTCCAGCTTGCTTATAATAACAGCCTGCAATCAGGGACTTCCCTGGGGGTGCAGAGGGTAAAGCGTCTGCCTACAGTGTGGGAGACCTGGATTCGACCCCTGGGTC
>NW_011440943.1:0-1225 GCF_000754665.1 Bison bison bison | reverse complement strand
TTCTTTACCAACTGAGCTAACAGGGAAGCCAATATGTATAATACTCCTATTTTATTTATTAGGAATCAGAAGTTATGAAAAATTTAGTAACTTAAGTCAAACAACTAGTAAAGTATAGGACTGTACATCAGACATAAGTCTTCATTCCATAGAGTTGGTTATTTTCCATAAAGTAAGAATAAAGCTGAAGAGTTGAAATAGTCTAACTGTCTTCCTGGGAAATTTTCTCTTAGGAAAGTGATAAAGGCAGTATAAGTTAGTTTTATGTACTTTCAGTTTTAAGGCATATTAATTATAAACCAATTTTTCAATATTTTAAAGTATATAAGGTATTAACACTAGTATAGGTATCTAATAACTATTAATTTTCTCACATGAACAAGATCACCCCTATCCAATAAATTTCTGAATGGTCACACCAACAATTAAAAATTAAATAATAATGTTTAATTAATGTATTATTTACATATAAAATATAATCTATTTTTTTTAATGTTAAAATATTCAGTAACAAATTTGGACTAAATTAACAAATTAAAAGTTACCCTCTAACTGACATATGAAAAGCTATGGTAAAACTGAGACTATTTTAACTATTTATGAACTTTTGTGCGTGTTCAATTACTGCTGGCATTAAGGCAAGAGAAAAATAAATATTGCTGTTCTTCAGCTGGCATTTTAAAAAAGAAATTAAGGCTATTCCTTGGAAAGAAAAAACATCATCCTCTAGAAAGTCTTTGTGGTGATTATACCTCTTAGGGAAAATCTTTCTCTACTTGATCTACAGTAACTCTTACATTATTTGCAGAGATGATTTTATGTAAGTATTATTTCATAACCACCAATTTTACATATCACCCTCTTAAGTGAGAAAATATAACCTTAGGGAGAAAAGGAACTATAAAAGAAATATTCTTTTGATCTATAATTAGCAGCATATCATTCATGGTAATTTAAGAACAAGGAATACAGCTATAGGCACTAAATCTGTTTCATGTACATACAAGATATTAATGAACCCTTTTATTTTTATTTTTTTTTTACATTTACCAAATTATTTAATGTCCAGTGATAGACATATTTTAAATAGTTGTAAATTATTCCAGAAATCTTTTGCCACAGTGTACAAACTATCAAACCACAATTGTGTTCAATCTTTTATGAAAACGATTTCTTTTTTTTTTTTTTTTTTTTAAAAGAAAATCCATCCTGAACCCTCCTCCCT
>NW_011440942.1:0-1226 GCF_000754665.1 Bison bison bison | reverse complement strand
TCAAACCTCGGTTAGAACCAGCTAAGCATAACAGAGGAAAGAAGGTGCACCAGAAGAAAGGAAAAATCTGAAATAAAGTCAAAGGAACATAATCCTTGAATCATTAACTGGTTTAATTGTATAGCACACAGGACTTGTAAAAAGAATAGACTAGATTGAATATTAGGTTGTTTAACATTTCTGAGTCTGCTCTCTTAGTTATAAAATGAACTCAGAAACACACACCTTACAGGGTTACAATGAGAATGAAATAAATTTGTGTATATAAAGTGCTTAGAATCCTTCCTGGCACATAGTGAGTGATTAAAAGTAATAATTATAAAAATGATGATAATAATGATACTTACTACTTCCACCTTCAAGAAGCACAAAAACAGATGAGAGGCCATGAAGTATAGGACTTGCATTGGGATAATGACAGGTAGGGACAGAGGGTTCATACAAGGAATGACAGAAGGATGCTACCATGAAGCAGCACTCAGAAGAGTCAAAGCTTAGTTTAGATACAAATGATAAACCTGTAAAAAATGCCAAAGTTGTCACAAAACTTTCAAACCTATTTGTATCAAAGAAAGATGACCGCACTGACCATAAAAACCTCTGCTATAATCAGAGTAAATAATCTGTTTTACTGGGAATCAACATGATCCTCTCAAACTCTGACCCTCTCAAAATATAAACTGCCAATTTGTAAGCAGAAAAAACTGCCAATTTTTTCCTTCATACTCATGACCACTTCTAGTTTATCATATAGCTTTACATTTAAATCAATGACACTAACAGGTGTTAAGTATCAATTCTAGATCACTAACAGAGAATGGGTCATCCTATAAATCGATCCTCATTATTATTAATAATAGCAAAGATTCACCAGATCCTTTCTATGTATGACAACTGGGGGCTACGTTACATGACAACTCTCTGAGTAGATGTTATTATTGTTTCTATCTCACATGGAGAAATATTTGCCTAAGGTTGCAATGGTTAATACATTACAGAGTTATCTGAACCTTTGCAGCCTCTCCTTTGATATGCTCTTAACAAAATTTCCTATAGTTTCTATAATTTATTTCTGAGTGGCACAAGAATCAAATTATGTCATTCCTCTTCTGCTCAAGACTTTCTAATGACCTCCTATTTCACAAAGCCCTTCCAAAAAAAAAAAAAAAAAACCAGCAAACCTCATCTAACTTAACTGACACCATCTTCTACTTCATTTTAACTTC
>NW_011440941.1:0-1226 GCF_000754665.1 Bison bison bison | reverse complement strand
TACTGGAGGGGGTTGCCATTTCCTTCTCCAGGGGATCTTCCTGACCCAGGGATCGAACCCAGGTCTCCCCCATTGTAGGCAGAGGCTTTACCCTCTGAGCCACCAGGAAGGCCCTGCCCCTGAGGCAAGGTGCAAAAGTGGCAGGAACGCTGGCCTGGGGCCCCAGCGCTGGGTCTGACCTTGCTGGGAGAGCTGCCTCGAGGACCCCAGGCTCCTTCCCACCCCTGGGAAGTAAGTGGGGCCTTAGTCCCTGAGGATCACAGGGATGGAAAACGTCTCAGTCGCATGTCCCAGGTACAGAACACACATCATCCATGAGCTCAGTGCACGTTCCCTGGGACCCACTTTCCCAGCAGAGTAAACCCCTGCTGAGGCTGGCTGGAGGCGCGGACCTGTTTCTCTTGGGTGTGGGGAGAAAGATAAGAACCAGGAAATTAAAGACTGCGTGATCCACACAACCAGAAAGGAAACAATTTGTGATGACAGTATGATGACAAGAAGAGGGACTTACCGGATAAAGGGACAGGACAGTGCTGAGAGCTCCTGCTGCTGGCTCACAGGGGCAGCAGGTCACTAGAAGTTCTTTGGCATTCTTAGACGGCCTGACCAACTGTTGGCATGTTTCCAGCTTGTGGTCAGATGATCAGAAGGTTCTTGAGGTTTAACGTCAGTTTGACCTCCTCAGTACCAAGCCAGCCTGACCAATAATACTGCAGTGGCCACTGCACGAACATGCAGAAGCAGGCTGGTGTGGCTGGATCTTCTGGTGACAGCAGAAATAAACATCAGTTCATGGAAAGATAGAAAACTGGACTCTTCTTCAGTGCACCTTCAGAATGCCTAATAGAGGGAGATGTCTCTCCCATCCCCGCCCGGCTCAATAGCACAGACATGACTGTGGATGCTGGCTTCTCCACGTGTCTCAAGATGCCAGATGTCTGGGTTAAGACTAGGGGGTCAGACCTTGTAGACGGCTCCAATCACCCACCCTGGGCCCTTTACAGGTCACGCAGAGTACTCGAGGCGTGACGTGTGAAGCCCAGGGCTCCCCAAACCAGCATCCTGGTCCTGTAGGATATTCATAAATGTTACTTTAAAAAAAAAAAGGTTGAGTGGTTCATTGACTTTGAAAAACACGGCTATTGCTGCTGCTGCTGTTGCTTCAGTCGTGTCTGACTCTGGGTGATGCTATGGACTGCAGGCCACCAGGCTCCTTTGTCCATGGG
>NW_011440940.1:0-1227 GCF_000754665.1 Bison bison bison | reverse complement strand
CATGGGGTCGCTAAGAGTTGGACACAACTGAGTGACTTCACTTTCACTTTCATGCACTGGAGAAGGAAATGGCAACCCACTCTGGTGTTCTTGCCTGGAGAATCCCGGGGACGGGGGAGCCGGGTGGGCTGCCCTCTATGGGGTCACACAGAGTCAGACAAGACTGAAGTGACTTAGCAGCTAGTCACTTTTACCTCCTATTGTTATGCCATGATGTTCTTTTGGTTATTAAAACACAATGACAAACCACTTTGACGGGTGAAGACTGTGGAGCAAATATATATTTAAAATAAGAAAAACAAATATTCAATCTTCTCAGGTTCAAAAAAGGGAAAGCAATTCTCGTTCTTTTTTCTTAGAGTATTTAGGAAATTTAGAATTTAACTTTAGAAAACTATAAATAAAAAAGTGAACACAAGTTATGAATTCTTCTCTGCTTTCTTAAGATGTATGTAAATCTTTGCAAAACCTAAATGAAATTTTCTCCAGCTTTACTAGCCAGGAATGTCTTTCTTTGGGACCTGAAACCATCTCTTGGAACTCTGAAACATTTCTGGAAGCACCTCTTGTAAACAAAAAGGAAGACAGTACCTTATGATTCAGTTTCTGTGGGAAGGTGGGAGTCAGCTAGTTCTTAACACTAAACTACAAACTACTTCCTGTTACAAATATATGAAAATTTTATTTTTCTTTTGGATAAAGACAATTAACAAACACAGATGGCTGCCCAAATTACCAGGTGAATTTAGAAGGACCTATGTGTAATGAATGATGCTGTCTTCTTCCTTGAGGACTAGTTATTGCTTACCTTGAGAAAATATAGGGATGGGTTCTACCTGCTTGATTATGTAAGAGGATGTGATGTTTTTCTGTCCTTGTGATTCTTTTAGTGGATTCCCGATGATACACATCACATTCTAATGTAATGTTTATTCAGCAATAAAACTGTTAAATTTCTCTTCTACTTTGTGGAGAGGTTTTTGCTTGTTTGCTTATTTTGTTGTCAACTGTATTTCCACAATAGGCCCAAAGGTCACATTCTAAAGAGACTGCATAACAAAGAGGAATAGACTCAGTCCTTCCTAAGAGCCAAAGAAAAGCTGAGAGCAAGTTTTTTAGAGAAAGTGTTAGTCACTCAGTTGTGTCTGACTCTTGCGACCCCATGGACTGTAGCCCGCCAGGCTCCTTTGTCCATGGGTTTCTCCAGGCAAGAATACTGGAGTGGGT
>NW_011440939.1:0-1227 GCF_000754665.1 Bison bison bison | reverse complement strand
GGCTCTAGAGTCACAGAGACCCGGTCCAAACACTGGCTCCACCACCACTCTTAAGTGCCGGTTTAAGCCTTTAAAGGTAGCGAAGGCTGTTATGGTTGTTGTTATTTATTCATAGCCACAGGATTGATTTTCCACATTGACTAGTTGAGATCTGTTTATCATTTGGAGTCCTGCTCTGCATCAGACAGTGGGGAGAGCCTCTACGGGCTGGGGTGGGCACACTAAAGCCCTCTGGGGAGGGGGTGGGGGTTAGCTCCCAGTGTAGTGGTTCTTTGCAGTGGAATGAGGCTTCTTTGTTCTGCACTCAGATGTCAGCCACGGAGCCTGGATGCCTGTGGCCACCGTCAGCATGTGGTGGAATTAGCAGCCCTGCTTAGCCCCCAGCATCTATTCTTCTTTCAGTGCACCTTGATCTCTGGTATGACGGCATTATTTGAAAGGCATCTCTGTACAAATCCCTCTATCAAAAAGCTCCAAAACAGAAAGCCCCTGTGATTAAATAGGGAGTCTCCCATTGTCCTGTGACATTGAGTTATGGTTAGGTTCTGCTTGGAGGGTTTTTCAGTGCTCTGATTGATTACTTTTATGGTTTTATTTATTTTTTATTGTATCTCCTGGCACCATGGCACTTAGCTTGGGAGCACAATGAAACTATGTTAAGGGAAACCTGTGCTCCTCTTTCTGAAGCGGTGACAGGAGATGAAAGAACAGCTGTTTTCTTCTGAGAGAGGAATGGTTTGCCCACCTGGTAGCATCTCCACCAGCCAATCAGAAACTCAATTCAGCCTCAGAGGTTGTTCAATACAATTGTCAGCAGAAAAGCACTGTCCTTCCCTCCCATAGAATGTGGAGACGAGAGGGGAAGAATGAGGAAGTGTTTGGAACCAAAGAGCAATCTTTGTCCCTCCTTATACAACAGGCTTGGGACTCGGCAAAATGCAGTATGTCAGATAAGGCAGGAACAGCATATGAGGGTACAAGCGGAGACATGCGAGATGAATTTTCTCCATGTTATTATATATATTTTTTAAATTATGAAGGCACTAAGTACTCTTGCCTGGAAAATCCCATGGATGGAGGAGCCTAGTGGGCTGCAGTCCATGGGGTCGCTAAGTCAGACACGGCTGAGCGACTTCACTTTCACTTTTCACTTTCGTGCATTGGAGAAGGCAATGGCAACCTACTCCAGTGTCCTTGCCTGGAGAATCCCAGGGACAGGGGAGCCTG
>NW_011440938.1:0-1228 GCF_000754665.1 Bison bison bison | reverse complement strand
TTGCCTACCATGCAGAGACCCAGGTTCAATCCATGGGTCAGGAAGATCCCCTGGGGAAGGGAATGGCTACCTACTCCAGTATTCTTGCCTGGAGAATTCCATGGACAGAGGAAGCTGGTGGGCTATGGTCCATGGGGTTGCAAAGAGTCAGACACAACTGGAGTGACTAACACTTTCAATGTTTTTCATACTTCCAAGGGAGTTTCTGTTTGCTAAAATACTTTTAGTTTTCAACTTTAGGTTCCCCTCAGAAATGTGTGTCACTTTTTCACAAGGCAGAAGCCACTAAACAGATGACTTTTCCTATTTCTTTTCCAGTAGTGGCAGTGAAAATGAACACTTCCTGCTTACTCTTTTTCAGTGTCCTCATGTGACCAGCATCATCACTGAGTTATATTTTGAACTAAAATAAAGGTAATAGGCTCACAGGTATGAACCTTTTACTCAGAAATAATTAACCTTATATAACCTTATAATATTATGATGTCCAAATTTATTATTTTAATCTGAATATACCTTATGCCCTGTCTGGTGTAAAATTGGAGAAAATGGTCAATTGTTATTGCCTGTTGAATTACTTAGAACAGGGTTATATTTGGTGTAAGTTTTGTTTTTTAGACGTAACCTCACCTTGTCCGTATATTAGATAGAATTTCCTACGAAACAGGGTCAGAGTTGGAAATGTGTATGTGAGTATTTAGTTGAGAATTGACACCTATAGAGTCATGAGGAAGTGAATTGGGCAAAAGGAGGATTTGACCTGTGATGTGGTCTCAATGGACCAGTCCTTGACCAGTCTCGTAGGCAGCACTGTTTGAACTACCCTTCAGAATATTCCTGCTTCAAAGTAAAGAATCAGGAGTGTACACCTTCTCACTAAGTCATTTGACGCTGAGTATCCCAGGGAAGAAGTATTTTATCTGGGGGCTTGGGGTTGGGCAGGAAGAGTAAGGCAGCTTTCTTCGGCTGAGGACAATTTCACAGAACTAAACTCAGTAGAAAGTTGTCTGTCAGAAAAACACTCAGTGGCTAAGTGAATGAGACTTCAGGATTGGAGGGTAAATTTTGGTAGCACACAGGACAGTCCTCACAATCCACCTTTTGCTGTTTTCAGCTCCACATAGTTCACATAATAAATTGGAAAGTCTTATCCTAAGAGTTGTTGGTCATGCTTCCTGGGGTAAACTGCAAGAGCAACAACTCTTAGGATAAGATCGGAAGAGCACAC
>NW_011440937.1:0-1228 GCF_000754665.1 Bison bison bison | reverse complement strand
TACACTGGTAGCTATTGATTATCTCAAGAATACTTAAGACCGACATTATTATTACTATTGTTATACAAGACAATTGAGACTCAGGGACTGAGGTAAGTCTGCAGTGTTCTACACCTAGAAGCAATGCTGTAGCTCTCATATTCATGGCCATATCCCACTTTTTTTTTGTTTTGTTACAGAAACTTATTTACTGTAAGAGGTAAGGAGGTTATATTTTGAGATATTTTGCTACATTCTTTTCAAGTATAAAGCTGTTTTGTATCATGGCCTTCAGAAGTACTTATAGCAAGTGCTCTAATGGTTCCGAAGCCAGTCATTGAGAGCATTAGAGCCAAACACTTAGTGTCTAGAAGAGTTCATTTTCTTTTCACCAAGAAAACCTCTGTTCAAAGAGCAGCAGGCTACTCCTCAGGCAGCTTATAAATTTGTTTCTTAAGTTACTGCAAGAAATAGGAAAAGAGTATAGGCTATGTACTCCTGGGAACAAAATTCTGAGTACAAGTTCTGCAGCCAATAGGTCAAACAGTTTTATTTTCATTTAGCAAAGGCAACATTTTCTATACCAAATGTCATGGCCACCCACATCAGCTCAAGGGAGCATGTAACCCATTAGGATGACCTCTGATTTAGAATGCACAGCACTGCTCCAGAAAAATCTCATCCACTTGCTTCCAATGGGAATATAAAGTCTCATTCAAATTCATGTTTTTGAAAGCCTGTTGCATGAAAACAAGTAAAGTCTTTGGCAATAAAGCAACATTTTTAGTAGCTCCATAGAGTTGTATTATTATTTCAGAGTTTTTAAAAAAATTATTTTAATATTACATTTTGAATAACATAGAAATGTATACCTGAAAGCCTAACTCTGAGATGTTGCAGATGAGGCTTTTCCAGATAAAGTAATTTGCCTGACGAAGATGGCTGAGCTAGAACTTGAGTCCAGACATTCTCTGCTCCCCTTCATGGCCAGGAAGGGTTAGAGTCTACAGCAGTGATGGGTATATGTTAATGGAGGCAAACCTGCATTAGCTGCTCAGCCACCAAATAAGTGCGGAAACCTGCGTGACCTCTTACTTTCATTTTTTACTTCTTAAGATTTGATATATAATCCAGTTTGGATCCCCCCTGAAGTATCCAAGTTGGACTGAGATGAGGTGTTTTTCAATCTGTCAATTCTGTTTCAGGAAAGTTCGCTCTGGACCAGAGTCAAGCATTGTATTCTTTTTTT
>NW_011440936.1:0-1228 GCF_000754665.1 Bison bison bison | reverse complement strand
GAATTTTCCACAGTTTATTGTGATCCACACAGTCAAAGGCTTTGGCATAGTCAATAAAGCAGAAGTCTTACAACTAGAGAGACTTAGTGTCAAAATTCAGATATGCAGATACTCAGTTCATTGCATGTTCATTACACTTTGTTAGAGAAAACAATACAGAGCCTTTGATCATATTGAGACATTCATTTCATTTCTACATTTCACAGCCTTTCTTTGGCAATGGTAGAAAATATCTCCAGCTGCAGATTTCCCTGCAAATAAGGAATTACATATTTTCTGTGGGTGTGTTTTTCTTTGAATTGCTCAGTCAGCACATGAATGAATATGAAATATGCTTATAGATAAAGAAATTTACCAATGAGAGGTGAGATGGCTGTTTTCCTCCTGCTCTGTGTTTGGCATGTCATCAAGGTTATTATGAAGATCAACCGGTTTAATACATGTGAAGAGCTTAGAACTGTGCCTGACACATAATAAAGCCTAGGTAAATGAAAATAATTTTTTGTATGATTCAGCTAGAGAATAATCTTTTAGCTATTATGGAAACAACTTTGAAGAAGCATAAAGCACATGGTGTATGCTTGTGTGTTCAAGTGGATGCTATATTGAAATGGACAAGTTAGGTAGGAAATTGTGCTTCAGCACTAAAATGGTCTCAGTGAGAAATGAACAATGAATGTTAAATTAATATTAATCTCTTCTTATTGTCATTGTGATCATCTGTGCAGGTTTTTATGTGTGCTTGGCAAGAAGGAGTAGATACAATTTAGCCCATAATGTCTCCCCTACTTCCTTCCATAGTAGTGATAAACTTTGTTACAAAGCTCAGATATCACTGATTGCTGGTAAATATGAATAAGAATAATGAATCATAGAGTTCTAAGGTCAAATTGGCTCTGTTTTAAGATGAAAGATTAAAAGGGCCAATATCTTTGAAAACTTTGAAATATGTAGCTTTTATCATAGCCTTCAGGTCTTCCTAAAGAGTGCAGATTAGTTGGGAAGTATTATATGCATGCAAATAATTTTTTTCAAGAAACATTGGGAGTCTGATATTATGTACATCAAAGAACTCTTAAAGAGGCCTTTCTATTCTTTTGTAAATGATCTGTAGACACTTTTGGTAAAGCATTCATTAAGAATCTTTAATTCAAAAAAAATATTGGTTATGAATTGTACAAATCATAGTGCCACCAGTCTTATTTATGCATAATATTGTGGTTTTTAT
>NW_011440935.1:0-1229 GCF_000754665.1 Bison bison bison | reverse complement strand
TAAAGTTTTCCCATAGCTCTAAAACCTCCATAGAATATATCTCAATCTAATTTTCATAATTTTCATCAGGCCTAAACTTTAAAACAATTATTCTATTGCTCCCTCCCCCTGAAAACAATAACACTGGACTTATCTGATACCCTGCCAATCTGAATTGGTTGCATTCTCAGCTTTGATGTTCATTGTTATTTTGGAGCTTTCTTTTGTCATCATTTTTGGAATTTTGTTTACTTTCTTTCTGTCTGCTTTCTGGAGCTGAAAAGAGGAAAGAGGAAGAGAAGCACCCCACTGCTCAGTATGAACTCTTTTCACCACTCTTTCATTTGCCTGGTAATCTCCAAACTGGTACCTCTCTGTTATTTCCAGAGGACAAACACTTATTTCCCTCTGGTGACTGGGGAAGTTGCCCAACTTGTTTGAGGGTGAGGAATTGGGAGTTTTGTTACAAGCTGTACAGTTTTACAAGCAGTATCTGTTTTCAGCTCCTCTGCATCACTGCCTCCAACTCTGGAGCCATTCAAGGGTTCTGAGGGCCAAGGCAGCTTGCTTATATTTGCTTCTCCCAGTATAGGCAAAAATGTTGTGTTTCTGTTTCTTGTTATTTTAGATAATTTCCAAATGGGGGAGCAGTCAGAAATGTTTTCTGTTCCTTCTGCCATGGTATATTGCTTTTTCAGAGGACCCAGAAGTTAGATTTCCACATTCCCAATAACTACTGTGGCAGCAGTTGCTGGAACCAAATTAGGAATTCAACTGAAACATCAGTAAATGAGACTGAAATTAACCTGGAGAAAACTAGATAAAACACTGCATCAGTCAAGATAAGGACTTAATGTTGTAAAATTAAATTGAATGCCAAAAAGAAAGGAAAGGGTAGCCCCTTTTCAAGATGACAAAGGTATTTCTCAGTCCTCCTTTCGAAAATTCCTTCAAAACAGAAAAATGAAACAGAGTTTATCTCTAAAGAAACTTGGAGACATTTGTATCTCTGAACCACAGTAAATGAAGACAAAAAGGAAGTAGGTCAGATCTGACCTCTTTACAACAGAAGTATCAATGTGAGGCAAGTTTGCATGACCTGACCCAATCTAGTGTATCTTTTGTCACTTTCTTATGAGCATGCTAAGTTGCTTCAGTTGTGTCTGACTCTTTGCAACCCTATGGACTGTAGCCTGCCAGGCTACTCTGTCCATGGAATTCTCCAGGCAAGAATACTGGAGTGGGTAGCC
>NW_011440934.1:0-1229 GCF_000754665.1 Bison bison bison | reverse complement strand
TTTTTTTAAATTGAGGCCACATTGGTTTATGACATTATAGGTTTCGCGTGTAAGCATTGCAATTCCATTTCTGTGTACACTACAGTGTGCTCAAATTCAGAGTTGAATTTCCATCCATCACCATGCAGTTGACCTAGCTTTACTCATTTGCCGAGCCTTCGCCTTCGCCTTCGCCTTCGCCTTCGCCTTCGCCTTCGCCTTCGCCTTCGCCTCTGTAACCACTGCTCTGTTCTCAGTACCTGCCTGTTTGTTCAGCACTTTGACATCGTTTTAAAAAGAGGCTTTGATCTTTGACCTTTAAGAAGTTAGTTTGACACTTGCTTCTTGTGCTGCAAGGTTATGTATTGAGTTTCTTGTTTGTGCTTGTCATTGTGTCATTATCTCCTGGTCTTTTTGATAGCTGCCTTGGGGAATTCTTTTTACCCATAAATTTGTGTATGTTATTCTTTACATTCAGAACAAATCTCCTTTAACACAATATTCATTTATCCTTTCACATACTTATTCTTTGCCAGTACTTTTAAATTATCATCTATTAAAATCAGCAAGCATTAAAAAAAAAAAATCAGCAAGCACTCCAGCATCTTGCGTGGGTTTTATGACACATATGGAAATTATTTTGTTTAGAGTTTCTAAATAAATATAGATCTTGAAATGTATATTCTGTTCTTCTGTTGGAAGGACCCTAAGTGACGGTATTTCACTTAAGTCCCATTGGATTTAACAATCTCTTTGTATTAGTTTTATGCAAGTTTTCAATAATTCAGTGCCACAGTTTTGTCTAAAAAGATACTTATACTTAAAAGAGTTGTTGTGACCATTATATTAGATAAACCCAGTACCTGGTATACAGAAGACAATAGTGTTATTACTACTAGTGTTTAAAATTTATGAACAGTTTTGTTCCTCTGTATTTTCTCTTTAAGAAAACAGGAAAAGTTTTCGTATCTCTTACCTTCATCTTCTATTTTTACTATCACACCCTTTAGCCCTTCTTTTTTTTTCCAGCAAATATTATTGAGCCCCAACTCTGTGAAAAGTCCTATTTTAGGATATGGAGGTTTGGCAGTGAATGATAAAGCCCCTACTTTCATAGAGCTGATATTCTAGGACCAGTGTGTGTAATATTTTCATCTTTGTAGTTTTACAAAGTTATTTGTATAATGTACTAGAAGCTGTATTGTTAAGTAGTTTGTGGAAGCCCAAAGACAATGGAAGACTTTTGTGAC
>NW_011440933.1:0-1229 GCF_000754665.1 Bison bison bison | reverse complement strand
GTTTGGGACTGAGTAGATCAATCCAGATTTAAAGCCTAGTCCTGTCATGTCAGGGTTAGTTCTACAAGAAAGCACAAACCCCCTGAAGCCTATGGGTGGAGGCTAGCCACCAGTTGAACCTGTTTCAACAGTGTGTTTGTTGTATCAAGTGAAACTGCCTCAGGCGTTTTTTTAAAACTTATCAAGAGAATTTTGATAGCTGAGAAGTTTTTTGCACATTAGCCAAAGGCCCAAATATTTCAGTTCCCTTATTTTCACAAATACCAATGTTTTTGCTGGTTCACCTGCACCCAATGTGCACACACACACTTTTTCTTTGAATGCTAAGTTTGGTAAAGTTACAACTTGGAGAAAGCACAATAGTATAGAAAACATGTTTAAAATTTGTGTGACCTTTGTGTATAAAACCTCTCTTCCTAGGTTTCTGCTTACCATTTTTTAAAACTCAATTTTTAAACTAATACTTGTATATGCATAATATATTCAATATCTGAATCATAAAAATGCAAATGATACCAAAGTGTAGAGTGAAAAGCCACCCTAACTACTGTTCCCCATCTGCCCAATTCCCCTCCCCAGGAGCATCCAGTTTAGCTAGTTCTTCCTATGAAATGCCAGAAAGTATATGCACACACGGGCAAATACACAAACACAGACACACACATACACATATATGTCTTATTCCAGTTTTTAAAAAATAATCACAACTTTTGAGTCAGTAACACGTGATGTGTTGTAAAAATCCAGTAAGTATAACACTGGTGTCTCTTCTACTCAGGCCCCTGCATCCATTTTGTTCCTCTCCTGAAAACCAGTGTCATCAGTTCATTGTGATCCTTCTAGTCTATACATATATAGCTGTTTTATATATATATTATTTACTAATAACACAGTCTTGCTTCATAAATGCAGGGACTTCAAGTATTTGAATCATTCTTCCCGCGCCAGCATGTAACAGTTTCTGGCACATAGTAAGTGCTCAAGAAATACTTTTGGATTGAAATCATACAGATAGACAACAAACATCTTTACCGTCCTAATAGCTCTCTTCTGCATATTCAAGTATATCTACCAAGTCTGATTGGATCTCTCTTTTAAAAAAATTTTTAACTTTATTTTTTTGGTCACACCACACAACATATGGATTCTTAGTTTCCTAACCAGGGATGGAACCCACATACCTTACATTGGAAGTGCTGAGTCTTAACCACTAGATCGGCAGGGAAGTC
>NW_011440932.1:0-1230 GCF_000754665.1 Bison bison bison | reverse complement strand
TGCCCTCCTAGCCCCTGAAGCAAATCCTGAATCAGCTGTTCTAGGGGCTAAAAATACCTAGGCTCTCTGAAGACAGCTGAGGGGCTCAGGCGGTGTTTTCTGAAGGTAAGAATAGCTGGCACTTTAGAGTTAATTTTGAGAAGACGGCCAACAGCCAATGTAGAATACTTGGCTGCTCAAACTTCAGTGCCTAAAGCAGCCTTCGTTCTGAATGTTTTCAGGGTCTAATTCATGAAAGGGCAGTGGTTAGGTATGTGCCTGTCTGGGCTGGCAAGTAACTTACCTTTTTTGGTATTGTTCTAGAGTGGATACTGGTTAAAATTACCCTAGGAAGCTTCGGCCTGGTTCCAGACACATGGAAAATAGACTTCCCGTGCCAGCGCGTGCTGATGCCTTTTCAGCAGCCGCTTCTCCTCCCTGGGGGGTGGCTCTTCCCTGTGGCCCCTGCAGTCTGCTCTCCAGGCCTTAAGACTTCAGCAGCACATGAGGGGCCTCCAAGGCCTTTTTGTGGGGTAAGGGCCTGGGAGCCCCCCCAGGGTGCCCGGGGCATAGGGATCGGGTGAGGAAACTTCTAATGTGGGTGGGACTGCCTGTCCTCCTCCTATGAGAACATCAGACACGCAGAGGCTGGTGCTCAACAAACGCTCATTAATTTTATATGGATGTTGCCTTTCCCTTTTTCTGGGCTTCAGTTTTCTCAATTGTGAAGTAAGCAGTGGGATTTAGGGATCTCCAGGGTCTTCTCTGGTTTTACCATTCTGTGACTTAGGAGCCTGGCCTCATGAGCTTGGGCTGACAGTTGGCCTTTTCCAGTTCCCTGGTTTAAGGGCAGCAATGGGAAGTTCAGGATCTTTGGAGAGCCAGGTCTACACTTTTCCCCCAACTTTGTGTGCTCTAAGTGGGTTTCCTGTTTTCCACTGTCTGGTGAGAGACTCCCCCTCCACAAGAACAGAGGCCTCATCTAACTCCTTCAGAGCTCCATCTCCAACATCAGGGCAAAATAGAGGTGTAGGGATTCGTGAATGAATGCATGCACTCATCCACAGAAGCCTCTAGGGGGAGCCCATGATCTGCCCTTTGTTCCTGTTGCTTCTTCAAAGGTGGGTCAGTAGCAAGGCATTCCTCTCTCCCTCACTATTCCTCAGTTCAGTTCAGTTCAGTTCAGTCGCTCAGTTGTGTCCGACTCTTTGCGACCCCATGAATCGCAGCATGCCAGGCCTCCCTGTCCAT
>NW_011440931.1:0-1230 GCF_000754665.1 Bison bison bison | reverse complement strand
TAAGACTTCATCTTCCAATGCAGGAGGTGCAGGTTTCATCCCTGGTTGGAGAGCTAAGATCCCACATGCCAAAAACCAAAACATAGAAAAAATATTGTGACAAATTCAATAAAGACTTTATAAAAAAGTCCACATCAAAAACAAAAACAAAAAACCAACACAGACTTAAGGGGTCGAGTCTGGGAGCAATAGGTCATTTATAAGCATAATGGAGTTAAGAATCACACCAAGTGCAAAGAGACCATAATAGTTAGAAACACTTTTAATTTCTAGCCTCTTGGTGACCCTCAAGCATCAGAGCCATTCAAGGATGTTGGCCTTTGAATGTTCTCAGCAAGAGTAGATGACCACAGAACTCTTAAGGTAAATAAAAATTAGATGAAGGTTATTTATTGGTGTGACTTTTCCTGTCATGAGCTTCCTTTACACAGCAATGGTGTAAATAGCATCAAACTGAATGAAAAGTTTGTTAGATGCAACCATAAATAATTATAATAAATATACATCAAGTAACTTTACAGCACACATTTTTTAGGGCCAAGGTTTGGATCTGTCTGGACCTCAATGTGTTCTCTGGGAGAAGCAGTCGTGTTAGCAGCAGATACCTTACTCACAGCTGTCATCTAGTCAAGAGATGGGCCAACAAAAGCTTCCTCTTGGGGAGGTAGCTGACAATTCAGAGTCCATTCAAGGGATGGGAAGGATTGGGGGGTGGGGGGACAAAGATTTAAAAATACAGGGAGGAAAAACCACTTTTAGTAAATCCAAAGGCTCTTTCATTATGCAGAAATGAAATAAGAGGATCCTTGTTGTCAGGACTATGTCCTGGTGAGACCCCCTAGTCAAGGGGGCTATGGCCCCCAGGAGGCAGTGGCCGACCATGTTCCTTCCAATCAGGGAAACTGCTGGCAGGCACCTCCAGACGTGACTGATCCTGCATCAAATGTAACTGATGCAACGGGAACAATTCATCCAGGTTTATCCTTTCCTTAGGTCAGGGAATCGTTTCTATAATGGTCCTTAATGCATTTCCTAAGAACAGGGAGGCGGTAGATGCTAATGCCTTTAACTCTAAAATCCACACCTTTCCAACAGGCCAGGGCCACAGCCGAGAAAGGAAGAGCAAATCCTCTCTCACCAGCATTCACACTCTAAAGCCTTCTAGACAGCACTCACGCAGAACTTCCAATATTCACAATATTTTACAATAAATACAGTGATGTGATTTTG
>NW_011440930.1:0-1230 GCF_000754665.1 Bison bison bison | reverse complement strand
GGCCATGGTGATCCGTGCCATGGGAGGGGGGTACCTGATGGGCACCAGGCCAGCTTCTCAGATCACCATGGCCTCTCCTCTTCCCTGTCCTCACCGTTTGTCACTGCTTTGCAAAGATACTGTGTCGTCCACACACGCTCAGAGCTGTCCAGTGTGGAAGCTGAGCTGCTGGTTTACCTGGTAGCGTTTCGCTGCGTGTCTTTCTCATATAGAACTTTCTGCGGGGCTCCCGCGAGTTCCCCCCCAGTGCACAGGAGCTTGAGCTGCTGCCGTGGGAATTGCTGAGTGCGCTGTTTGGGTTCTTGCGAGTCTGCAGCATCAGCTGTTGGTGATGAGCAGCAGCCAGCGTGGCACAGGTGGTTCATTCCTGCAGGGCGTGGCTCTGAGCCAGGTAACCATTGTCTGCTCACTGGGATGAAGCAAGGCTCTCCAGCAGTAGAATCTTTGCAATACTTTGTAACAAGATGAGGAATGATCATGAAAATCTTTTAAGCCACCAAGAGGTGTACCAGCTACTTCATGCAAAAGTATACATTTTTCTGTCACTAGAATAAAAGTGTCCCAGATTTGCTGGCCCTTTTCTGGGATGGCCCGTCCATAATTACTTGGCCCTTCAAAGGAAAGGGCATTTAACAAGAAAGCAGGAAACTGACTGACTTTCGATGGGTGTTTAAAAACCTCTTTGTTAATAAAAAAAAAAACCTCTTTGTTAAAAATACACTTTCTGATTAGTCTTCTTGAACACACGTGTTTGATGTCAGGGATGATGGAACTTTATCAGCTGAATTTCAGCAAAGACCTTTCCATAATCAGAAGAAATTTTTTAAAATTACTAATGAATGATTTAATAAGTGCAGTTGATGACACAGTTCTTGGATCAGTGTAACTTAAAAAGAAAATATCTTGGCTGGGCTGAAGTATGTAGAATCTTTGTTCCCTGACCAAGGATCAAACCTGAGCCTCCTGCAGTGGAAGTGCTGAGTCCTAACCACTGGACTGCCAGCAAAGTCCCTGGATCAGTGTGACTTTGCGAGGTGTCTTTTTCCCTTGTTACACCATTAAACAAGTATCAAAGTGAATCATTTAGGGTCAGTTTTGTTCCTAAACGTAAAACAGAGTATTTACTACATAATATAGTATTTTCAGTCTCATTGCTTTCACTAATGAGAGCCCAAAAGATTTTTGTATCTCTCATAAAATATTTAAGAATATTTTTCTTTTGTTTTTATT
>NW_011440929.1:0-1230 GCF_000754665.1 Bison bison bison | reverse complement strand
GGCTAGCCAAGCTCCTGAGGAAATGGTGGGAAATCCCAGAGGGGTCAAGTTCCCCCAGCTGCCGAGACGTCTCATTTGGGCTCCCATTTCAGCAAAATTGAGAGGGAGAGACGTGGGCTGAGCAGAGGCCAGCTGAGCCTGTGGGCACCCAGACCCCCGCAGCCAGGACCCCCTGAAGGTGTGCTCCAGCTGACCTGGGGCAGGGCGCCGTCACCCTTGGAGGGGCTGGGGGCTGGAGACACCAAGATGGTTCCCACAACCGAGAGCCACGTGGTGCCAGGAAGCTGCCACCCAGTGGCACACTCCAGGGGTGCCCACCATCAACACTGGCCTGGAAGGCTCCTGGCCAGCCTGACCTAAGGAGACCCAGGGTGCTGGAGGGACCAGCCCTCCCAGAGACCCCATCAGGGAGACAGTCACATCTATCAGCTCTCGCGGGAAGCCTGAACAACCTCTGGTTCCCCTTCACCTGCACAGCGCCCCACCCCGTTCCCAGGTGGACTCTGGCCTGGCCCACCTATGAGCCTGTACCTTAGGAAACATGGCAATTTTCCTCCCTTGACGAGAAGTCCACTGACTCCCTCCCGCCGCCCCACATACACCTTGCATCTTCTCCAGGAGCCAAAAATGCAGCTGCAGATTGATTTGCAGCTGAGCTAAAAATAACCGCCAGGCTCCAGCCAGGGCCCGGGAAAATATCCCATTGCTAGGAGACAACGTTACTGGGAAACCGCCATTGCTAGGCAACAGGGTTGCTTGGTGACAGCTGGGCCCTGAGTCATACTCAGCCCTGGCCACTCCACCCCCCGCACCCCCTCCCCTGCCTTGGTGAGTCGGGCCTGGGTCCCAGGAGGAGGGAAGGCAGGGAGCAAAAGCTGGAGGCAGCAGAGGCCTGCACCCACCGCCCGCCGCCTCCCACAGCTGCCAGGGCCGCCCCACGCTGCGAGGTTCTCACTTCCCTGGGCTCCCATTGGGCTTCAGAGTGCTGAGGACCGCCAAACACACCTGTGGCCTCCCCACGCCACGTGGTCCCCCCCGCAGGCCCTCTCAGGGGGGCCCCTGCCTCTGGGTGGGGATCAGGGGCAGTGGGGGCACAGTGTCCATCCTCCCTGCGGGTCCAGGGCAGCCTGACCTCTGGGGAGCATGGGGCTGTCCTGACCTGCACTACATGAGGATCTCCAGGGCGACCCCTTGGGCCCCAGACTCACTTTCCAAGAGGGGACCTGCTTG
>NW_011440928.1:0-1230 GCF_000754665.1 Bison bison bison | reverse complement strand
TTAGTCACTAAGTTGTGTCCAGCTCTTTTACGACCCCGTGGACTAGCCCACCAGACTCATCTGCCCATGGGATTCTCCAGGCAAGAATACTGGAATGGGTTCCCACTTCCTTCTCCAGGGGATCTTCCTGAACCAGGGATTGAACGTGGGTCTCCTGCATTGGCAGGCAGACTCTTTACCAATGAGCCACCTGGGAGAGTTAAAAACACTAGTTTGAGCCTGAGTGACCCTGAACTTTAGCATCGTGTTGCCTCAGATTATGCACTTGGCCTCTCTGTACTTTGTAAACGGAGATATAAATCTAATAAAATTTTTGTGAGGTTAAAATAAAATAATGCATATAAAGCACAGCACAGTTCCAAGTTCTTAGTTAGTGCTTAATAAAATACATATATTAATAATGATTCCCATGACAAAATTTGTTATAATAGAAAGCACTTCTAAGCCATAGTCCATTCAGTTTTATTTTAAGATCATTACAGGGGCTTCGCTGGTGGTCTAATGGTTAAGAATCTGCCATGCAGTGCAGGGACATGGGTTCAATCCCTGATCAGGGAACCAAGATCCCACATGCTGTGGGGCAACAGAGCCCATGCTCCACAATTCACAGTCAAGGAAATAAATATTTTTTAAAAAGATCATTACAAAAACACAGAGGCTCTTTGAAGGCCTGTCTCTTGGTTTACTTTGCTAACATGTTCTGGTCTCAGTTGGGTGGGACTGACCCAGAGTTTCAAGCCAGGGCATTAACATGGTGACCAACCAGTGGCAAGGAAGAGATTTTCTGCAGGTGCTGTGGCCACCCATGGTACCCGGTCTTGAAGATCAACGAGACCTTTATCTTTTCCATTTCCCTTTGGCAGCCCAGCATCTCAGTGTGCAGGACACCAGCCAGCTACAGCCTGTAGGTGTCACCCTTCTGCTGGCCAAGCATCACTGCTGACATCACACCCCAACAATGGTGCCATTAGCACCAACCTGAACACGCTTGGGTTCCACAACTTTTCTTGGCCAATTAAACCTGAGATATTGCCTTCATGTGCAAGATCAACAGCATAGAAACTGAAGGGACTTCCCTGGTGATCCCTTAAGACTCCGCATCTCCAATGCAGTGGGTGTGAATTTGACCCTCATCAGGGAACAAAGATCCCATACACCACATGGCCAAGGGAAAAAAAAAAAAAAAACAATGACCAAAAAAGAGGATTCACACTGGAAATTTAAGGTGTG
>NW_011440927.1:0-1230 GCF_000754665.1 Bison bison bison | reverse complement strand
TAGCTCTTCAGAAGTGGCAGTTGGGTTGGGTTTTTTTTTTTTTTTTTTTTCAGTCTTTTGTTCAGAATTTGCCCCAGCCATGCAAGCAGTTATTTTTAGGCCCGTATAGATTCTTCGTATTTTGTTGCTCGAGGGGATGTTTGCACAGGTGGAAGCGTTGCAGCACTGCAGCAAAGGATGCCAGACCCCATCCTATCTAGAAGGACATTGCTGCTGTCGGTTGAAAGTGGGGGAACAGCTCCACCATGGTGCCCCAGCCACCTGGTACTACCACATGGGCCACATAGGCAAAGGCTTGAACCACAGCTCATCTGAGTTTCTGCAGGACATCTGTGATCTTCCTGGAACAGAGGATAAGGAGCTGCTCTGCGGCCACATCTGCCTGCCTTCTTTCCACTCTTGGGCTCTCTCTCAAGCGTCATGACTCATGTCCCAAGTTTTGGCTATGTGTGGGCTTTCTGCCTCACCCACCACCCTCTGCCTGCCAAGAGAGCCCCAGATTAAAACTGCTTTGTCTGTTAGTCTAGGATATAGCCTTCCTTGTTTTTGAAGTATCATCTTTTTTGATGTGTGGGACAACAACCATGGAGTGATTGGTTTTGCTGTCTGAAAGTGTTAGTTGCTCAGTCATGTCCGACTCTTTGCAACTTCATAGACTAAAGACTGCTAGGCTCCTCTGTTCATGAGATTTTCCAGTCAAGAATACTGGAGTGGGTTGCCTTTCCCTTCTCCAGGGGATCTTCCTGACCCATTATCAAATGCAGGTCTCCCGCACTGCAGGCAGATTCTTTACTGTCTGAGCCACCAGGGAAGCCCTAAGTTTGCTGTCTATGTAGGTAATAAACTGTCCGAATCTGACAGTGGCTCACTGTATCTTTACTGGTGGCCTTGGCCTGGCCTAGACTTGTCTTGTTTGCTGGAGGCTGAGATGGGCCCAGATGCAGCAGCATGATCAAGAATGATCAGGAGTTCAGGTCTAGATGTACATGTTTTACCGGACTTGTTAGACAGGGGTCAAGCAGTTGGCCACCTGAGTCTGGAGTTCAGGAGAGGTCTGGGATGGAGACAGAAACATAGGAACATTGGCATATGATGATATTTAGAGCCCTGAGCCCACTTAAGGACAGTGTGTGTTAGTCGCTCAGTGGTGTCTGACTCTTTTGCGACTCTATGGACTGTGGCCCCCCAGATTCCTCTGTCCATGGGATTTCCCAGGCAAGAATACTGGAG
>NW_011440926.1:0-1230 GCF_000754665.1 Bison bison bison | reverse complement strand
TTTTCTTAAGAAAATGACCTTTGGACGAGTCAGGTTTACTCACCCCATCTGGATGATAATTTTTGACCCTGAGGTTTCAGATCCTTCACTCACGTCCAGTCATAGAGGAAACTCAGACTCCATTTGGAACTTCTGTTTTTCTCCCTCTGACTTACAATCCAAGTACTGTTTGGAGAGAGCCCTTAAGTTTTCCAGTAGAGAGAAGTAGAAAGCTGACACATAGGGATTCTGAATGGTGACAAGGGAAACTGTTAAAGAACCAAAAATCTGTATGATTTTCTGACTTCACTTTCAATAATATTTATTTACTGCCCAAATTCTCGAGGCCCTAAGCTAAAACCTAGAGTATTCAGGAAAAAAGGTCTCCACGGCAGGAGCCCTCCACAGCCGTACCCTAGAGTCGCGTCAACGGCCACTTCTTCCCCACTTCCCCACCCCTCTTACACATAGAGCTATAGTGACCTCGAGCCCCTCTCATCCATCAGGCTGTCTGTCACCTCCTCACCTTTGCTCTATGTCAGAAACGCTCTTCTCTGCCACCTCCTGCCTCCATAACCCACTCCCCTCCATCTGGCCAACTCTTATTCGGCCATCAGGTCTCAGCACAGACGTTTTTTCTAAGAAAGCCCACCCAAGTCCTCCCAAGTTCCTCTGCCTACACTTTCACTTCCTTTCACTGAATAAACAGAAAAAGTTACAAGGAGACAAAAATAAAATGTCTTTTATGACTATATCTCCAGAGTCTTGCTTATTCAACACACTAGTGACGTAAAACCAGTATCATTTGGTCATAACAAACACATACGTTCTTTCTCAGCTCTGTACCCCATGATTCTTCAGCCTATATGCTGATTCAATCCTTGTGTTCTGCCACGGACTCTTTAAAGGTAGAGATTGTGTCTTACTCATCTTGGTTCCCAGCAGGAATCAGTATGGTACCTTGACATGGTAGATTAAAAAAAAAAATATATACATTTAAATTGAACATAGTTAAATATAATATATTTAATTGACTTTAAATAAAACTGGGTGGCAAGCTTGCACTATCAAGGAGTTTCTGTTAGGCTTTCCCAACAAGACTTGAAAACTGGTTCATGTTCATGGTAAATATGGAAACAATACACAATTTTCCATGACAAATTCAAGAAAAATTCTAAGCCAAATAGTGAAGTTGGTTCCTTTCAGTTCAGTTCACTTCAGTTGCTCAGTCATGTTCGACTCTTTGCGACC
>NW_011440925.1:0-1231 GCF_000754665.1 Bison bison bison | reverse complement strand
TGTGTGGTCTGCATGGTGACCCGCAGTGACAGGCTGAAACAGAATGGTGAAGAGGAGTACAAGGAATTAAATACCAGGATTTTGGAAAGACTTTAATTGTATATTGAAGTTGTAGATAATCAAGATGACAGTTAATTTTGGTTGTACAGATTCTCTAATCTTTAAAATAAACCTGGAGAAATCACTCAGTGAAACTCACAACATTTATTTACCATATGTGAGGCGCAAGGACACGTTCGCATCCTCAACTCTCACATAAAACGGTATTAAGAAATAAGTATTCGTTGTCCCTTTAAGAAATCATAGAGAAATACGCCCTCATCTAAATAGTCAGCCTGTATCTTCCTTCTAGTGTTCAAAGCCTCTTCCCTGCGACTTCCTGTTCAGGCTCCATATTTTCGGTACCCACGGGTTGCGTAAGATTGGGCTGCTGACTGGTGACATAGCTTTTACGTCCCCTTGTAAGCAGGTAATTTGAATCCTTTGACAGAAGCTATTTCTCTTGACCTTGTTATAGAATTTCCTGTACCTGTGAAATTTTCCTCCAGAGCTTTCTTTCTCATTCCCTTTTTGTTTCAGCCAAGTGGTCGACCTGAGCAAAGCTGTCATGACGCCGTCAAAGGTTGTGCCCAAGGTCCCGGGTGAGCCCTGATGCCTTTATAAATATGCTCCACTATATTCCCAGGCCCAGAGTGCTGAATTCATCTTTTTCTGCTGAAATGAGTGATGCCTCTGGTGTTTTATTTACTTACCTTTGCTGTTCTGAAAGTCATTTCAGAGGACTCAGTGGCATTTCTAAGTTAATACAATTATTAAATCTATCCTCCTTTTTTCCACATGAGGGCTAGTAATTTTTACTATATTTAAGTGCCTTCTTTGTCTTTTCCTTGTCTACTGAGCCAGATGTTTGTTTTCTAGCATATTCCTCTACATTTTGCCTTGAGTTTTCTGTAGTTTGAAATATGGCATTCAGAAGTATCAGTTCTTCCAGATTCTTCCATAGGTCAATGACATGACACACGCCTCATGATGCTTATGTCAAGGTGCTTAATGAGACCACTTTACCAGGAAGACGTCTCCCATCAGATTACCACCCAATCCAGACTTGCATGCAACCTGTCATTGTCTTGCTTTGCTCCCTTTAATACATCTTACCTTGGTGCCTGTTTCCTTAAGACCGTGAATTTCACGTGTTTCTCAGACATTTCCTTCAAGACACCCAGAACACGTG
>NW_011440924.1:0-1231 GCF_000754665.1 Bison bison bison | reverse complement strand
CGTCCATGGGATTCTCCAGGCAAGAGTACTGGAGTGGGTTGCCATTTCCTTCTCCAGGGGATCTTCCTGACCCAGGGATCAAACCTGGGTCTCCTGCATTCCAGGCAGACACTTAAACCTCTGAGCCACTACAGACATGGAAACAGAGACTTAAATCATTGGTGCACAGTGATGGCAAGACTGTTACAGGCAGCGTGGCTCTGGAAACACCTTTACCACGAAATGACTGAATAAATGAAATGCACGCAGAAGAAAACAATGCTTTCATCATCATCATGCTTGTTTCTTAGATGATTTAGTTGAAGACTATGAGGTGTCCTTTATTTTCTGGGTTTTAGAGAAAGGTAGTGAAGAGAGATAAGAGAAAGCCATCAGAGCATTAACTTTTTCTTCTTGTCATGATCTGACACAGAATTTTATAAATCACTGATCTGTTTTGTTAGGGCCTGTTTCTGGGCATTCTCAGATTTCACTCAGATAATTTTCTCTGCACTAATATGAGGAAATTAAAGGTAAGTATTATTCCTGCTAAGATAGGTAGTTAAACTGAGGCAATAAAGAAGCCAGGCTTCAGGTCTCATTAGTCAGTCACCAAGTGGTCACTCGGCCCAGGCCTTCCTAGTCACAGCTCAGTTCTGTCCACTGGAAGCACCGCCTAATGTCCATAACCAAGATAGATGAGCAGTCTTGTTCTCTTTCAGGTTTGTGGATGGCTCCTAGAAGATCTTGATTTACTCTGGAGGAAATACTGTTTTCTTTTCCGGGGTTGGTTTCCTGTCATCCTGCTCCACCCACTCCCAGTTGACCATGAACCAGCCAGACCCCGCTGAGGACCCGGATCCCAGCCCTGAACCCCTGTGTGTGGTGTGTGGCCAAGCCCACCCCCCCGAGGAAAACCACTTCTACACCTACACGGAAGATGTGGACGATGACCTCATTTGCCACATCTGCCTGCAAGCTCTTCTGGACCCTCTGGACACTCCATGTGGCCACACCTACTGTACAGTCTGCCTCACCAGCTTCCTGGTGGAGAAGGACTTCTGCCCCGTGGATCGAAAGCCTCTGGTTCTGCAGCATTGCAAGAAATCCAACATCCTGGTCAACAAGCTCCTAAACAAGCTGCTGGTGACCTGCCCGTTTACAGAGCACTGCACCGAGGTGCTGCAGCGCTGCGACCTTGAGCACCACTTTCAAACGAGGTAGGGAGGGGCTTCGCTTGTGGCTCAGCTGG
>NW_011440923.1:0-1231 GCF_000754665.1 Bison bison bison | reverse complement strand
TGGTGGAAATTTGACATCTCAGTCAATAATGTTAGTTATCTACCAAGGGAAAATTTTATTTAGATCACTTAGAGTTAGGTAAAATTATATGGACAAATGATCCAAACATTAAAAATTTGTAAAACTACTAGAAGGAACTACAGGGAAATATTTTTATAATTTTTGACTGAAGAAGTTCTAGGTTGACAAGTAACAAAATCTAAGAGCCACAAAGAAAAAAAATAATAGATTTAGCTGTAAGATAGAAGCAACGTTGAAAGGTCAGTGACAGTGGGAAACATTTACCTAGAAGAAAAATTAATAATGTCAGAATTTTTTAAAGAGCACATAAAAATCAGTAAGAAAAATACAATTTTCTTTAAAGAGCAATGATGTGAACTGCCAATTTACAGGAAAAAAAATACAAATAATCAACACATATAAGTAAATATGTTCAGCCTCATATATTGAATGAAAAAATTAAAAGTGGTAATGTAATATCATGTCTTACACATCAGATTAATCCAAATGAAAAATTTGGCAATATTCATTGTTGTTGATATATGGGGAAACAGGAGCTATTAAGAGACATTGAAATTCGAAGAACTCTTTAGAAAGCAGTTCAGCAATATGTACCAAATTTAAAATAGGCATACTCTTTGAGACAACATTAACATTGAATACTGTTCCACAGTATTCATTGAATACTGTTCCAATACTTTGGCCACTTGATACAAAGAACTGACTCCTTGGAAAAGACCCTGATGCTGGGAAGGATTGAAGGCAGGAGGAGAAGGAGACAATAGAGGATGAGATGGCTCGATGGCATCACCAACTCAACGGACATGAGTTTGAGTAAACTCTGGGAGTTGGCGATGGACAAGGAAGCCCAGCATGCTGCAGTCCATGGGGTCACAGAATTGGACACAACTGAGCAACTGAACTGAACTGTTCTACAGAAATAGTAGTACAAATGAACGAAATATTTATTGTATCATTGTTTATGTTAAAAAAAATATTAGATCCATCCCACTGGAAATAGTTAAATAATATATATCTGAGTTATTTTTAAAAAGGGAGCCAATATGTACAAACAGGGTAAGATGAAGACAGAAAAATGGTCAAATAAGATATAGCGTGTAGTCCCTTCAACAGTGAAAAAAATCTATACATATTGTTGAGGATTTTGAGCAGAGCCTATCAACACCAACTTTTTCCTGTTTACAACTCTGTGTGTGTGTGTGTGTGTGTG
>NW_011440922.1:0-1232 GCF_000754665.1 Bison bison bison | reverse complement strand
CTTGGGTGGACGCAGAGACAGGTCATCCAGATGCTGTATGATCCCTACAAAAACCAACTTGTAGGGACTTCGCTGGTGGTCCAGTGGTTAAGACTCTGTGCTCCCAATGCAGGGGGCATGGGTTTGAATCCTGATGGGGGAACTAAGATCCCACAGGCCACATGGCCAATAAATAAATAAAAAATCACCCCCCCACACACACAAGAACCACTTGCAGCCCAGCCACATGAATAGTGGTCTGCCAGCTGCCAGCTCCTTTAGGATCAGCTCCAGAGGCGCACAGCTGCCTTGCCCAGGCCACACTTTTCTGCAGCAGCCTGTATCCAGCGCATCACATGAGAGAATAAGGCCAGGCCACTTCTGGTCCATGGACTCGAACGGTGAATGCTCACTTCAGTGCTCTGGGTTGGTGGGAGGAGGCTTTGTAGGATCTGCATTGCAGTTTGACTCATCCCTCTGCCCAACCTGCTTCCCTCCCACCTGGTTAGCTGACATTCGGTCCATGCCAAAAGGTCCTTGATATTCGATCCTGTCAAAAACCCTATGACATGGACCAAATATGTTCATGGATGGTTTGGTTAGGACCACATTCCAAGGACCTTTTGGCATGGACCAAATGTCTGTGGATCAAACGTCCTATGGACATTCTGGAGAAGGCCAAACGTCCTGGACGAGCCCACTCTTTTCACAGGTGTCCATTGTAATAAGCATCATGTGTCTCTAATTATCTCAGTGTCTATTTCCAGGGACCTCATCCTGTGACAATTGTCCTTGTCCCTCTCTCGGATTTTCAGAGTATGTCAATTTGTATGTACAGTGTCAACTTAGTAGGAACTCTTATATTGTTTCTCCCAATTCCCTACCCATCAAGGTTCCAAATTAGGATTAGTCATGCAGGACATTTGCGCAAAATTTTGGAAGGTGGAAGTGAGGCAACAGCCACTTTTACTCTCTGCAGGCTGGCACAGGGCCGGGTGCCATTGCAGCTCCCGCCCATTGCTGACAAGCGCCTTACCTCGCTGGCCTGCGGCCTGAGGCTCCTCCGGCTCCTTCCGGGTCTCCTCCAGCTCTCCTATGACCTGGGCTGGATGCAAGTGCAGCTCCATGGCTGCGGCATCCGCTTATCCAGAAAGTCACCCTTATCATGGCGATGGGAGGTAGAGACAGAAACAGGCTCCAGGTTGTCCTTCTTCTTTACGCCCATCTTTTCCTCTCTACTGCTAGTCCTGCTG
>NW_011440921.1:0-1232 GCF_000754665.1 Bison bison bison | reverse complement strand
CTCTTAGCGACCCCATGGACTGCAGCCTACCAGGCTCCTCCATCCATGTGATTTTCCAGGCAAGAGTACTGGAGTGGGGTGCCATTGCCTTCTGTATTTTATTTGTAATGAAAAGATTAGTTCTTAATTCTTCTCTTAAATGTCTTTAAAATATCAAAAAGTATTCTAAAGAGATAATATTTGGTTGACAGTTCTCTTGTGACACTTATTATATTTTTACCTCATATAAATTCTTTCTTATCTATTTGTCTTTCTTTATGAGACCAGAAGTTCTCAAGCTTTGGTTTTCCTGAATTGTTACTCACAACAGTGGAAAACAACTCTTTTGTGTTATTAGGTCATTTAAAATGGAACTTTTAGTTGTTTCATTTCTATGGCATTTAGTGGGCACTCAAAGTTTATTTTTTTGTTGAATTTCACTGATTGATGATTTAAGTTGTTTTATGATATAAGGTAAAAAAAATCGCTTGTAATTAGATGTCCTGATTTTCACTAAACAAGGAGATGGATGATATGTTTTAGACTCTTTGGCCCTTTCTTTCTTAACCTTGTCTAAGATGAAGGCCATCTGAGCAAATTATTTCATTTCACAGGTGAATTGATTTTGTGGTCAGGGGTGCATTTGGTAGCTAAACTTCCTGGGGCCTGTGAAAGTGCATGGTGAATTGTGGGATGATTGTTTTATAGTAGAAGTAGTTGATTGATAATACGTGCCCTCAGCTTCACCAGGAAAAGGTAGTATTTTTCATGCTTTGTATTGTCAGACTCTACAGCTTTAATGACAAATTTGTTTGAGTGGCTGAACATATCTAATGCTCCTTCCTGAAGGCAGTGTGGTGCTGCTGGCAGGTATGTTCATGGTTATCCACGAACACAAGGATGTGTCAGTCTAAATAATATTCATGTTATCTATGGGTAGTTCTTTACCATTTGGTAAAGAGTTGCACCTTTGGAAATTGCACATTTATCCATTTGCTATGTAAGCATTTGAGTCCTTTTTTTATATGCTTGGCCCTGTGCTGACTTCTGGGATTATGGAAAAGGAAGCAAAACATGCTCACATCTATTAAAGAAAGACAAATAAACCATGTGTAAGGAGCATGATAATAGAAGTATCACAAAGGATGCTTGAAGAACATTTCTATTTCAGTGCAATAAATCTCTAACAGTAGATTTTCAGGTTTCAGGTGCCTTATAACTAGGAAGGAAAGATAACTCTAGCAAGGAGGGCT
>NW_011440920.1:0-1233 GCF_000754665.1 Bison bison bison | reverse complement strand
GCCAAACTTGCAGTCAGCACCTTGACCACATCATGCAGGATCATGTTTCTGATTGTCTGTTAATCTCACGTGTATTCCTATGAGGTAAGCCCAGATGCAGGCAAGGTGCTGACTGCAAGTTTGGCTGCAAACCCGGAGGAATATGGCATTAGGAGAGCATGGGGGCACTCCAATGGAACACGGGCTTCACATTGACAAACATGAAATATTCTCTCCGATTTCTATTCTCAGGAATGTTGGGCAATTGGGGCCTTGGGGTGGAGGTTGAGGAGAAAGGGGTCTTCTCTCAAGGGCACGGAGACCTCAGGCTCAGGTGTCACTACTCAGAGAAAGCTGTGATGGCCCCAAAGCAGCCCCAACCCCTGGAATTGCCTGGACACCTCCCTTTCTCTCTACCTCACCACCTTTCCATGAGGAAACGCATTCATAGTACCTCCAAAACAGACCCCTGAATCCAATCTCTTGCCGGCTCCCCCATTGCTTCTGCCCTGGCCCCAGACCACCATCACAGCCACTTGAATACCTCCCCGCAGCTGGCCTCTCTGCCCCCGCCCCATCCCTTCCACTTCCCCTTCCTGCCTGTCCTTCACCAGCAGCCCGATAATGCAACTGAAATTGAAGTAGACCATGTCTCTCCCCTGCTCCACACCCTGCAATGGCCCACACCGCTGCTCCCTCCTCCAGTTGGCTTCCTCTCGATGGGCTCAGACATCGCCTACACAGTGAGCCCGCCCTGACTGGCTCGGTGACCGCTGTCGTCTGCCCCACCTGCCCAGCGTTCCCGGTGCCCCTTCCCTAGCCCAACCTTCTCTTTCACTCATCACCTTCTGACACACCAAGCAATTAACTTGTCTGTCTGGGCAGGTATCTCTGGCTGTTTTGTTCCCTCATGTTATCTTAAAGGCTTAGAACTATGCGTGGTACAGAGTAGGCAATGAATGAAATATGAATGAGCGGACAAGTCAGGGAAGAGCATTAGAGAGCCCTGGGTCTCCAGTTCTCTCTCCCCGTTTCCAAAGGGCCCCAAAGAATGTACAGTTCCCAAACACCCCCTACCTGCCCCTCCAGGTCTCCTCCAGCTCTTAGTTTCCCACCAGCCCAAGGATCAGTCCTGATGGTGCTTCTCCTCTCCCACAGCTGCCAAAGCAGAACGCATCCCCCACCACCACTTACTCGTGGGTGGGAGCAGAACCTCCGACCTCCTCCCCCTGGAACTATCCTGGGCTCTTTGGG
>NW_011440919.1:0-1233 GCF_000754665.1 Bison bison bison | reverse complement strand
GTAAAAAGCACTGAGTCTGTCTTTGTTTTATGTACTTTTCTATATGTTTATCATACTTCACAATAGAGGTTTTTTTTTTACCAAAGTTATAAGCCTACAAAAATGTAGAGATTTTTGTAGGAATTTTGGAAGCCAGGAAACAAACGAATTAGTATTACTAACTTGGCTGATTCAAGAAAGCTGAAGCCTGGCTTAGTAATGGAGAATGCTGAGTTCAGCACAGAATTCTCAAAAAGCAGAGGAATTGCTAGACTGTGCCAGTTGTTAGAACTGGGGCCTATTGAGAAGAGGGAGATGGCCTCTAGCTAAAATAAGTAGAGCAGGTAAGAGATATTTGAAAGGCAGTTAAAGTCCTAGCTGTCTTTTCTCCCAAGACCAGAGGCTAATATCCAAAAAAGTAAACCAAAGAATTTCTGGACAGGGATACAGTTGAGGGCATCGATAACTTTGCCAAAAATGGGTAAATTAAGTGATCGCATGCATTCTCAGTGGGCTTCCTTGGTGGTTCAAAGAATCTGCCTGCAATGCAGGAGAGCCGGATTCAATCTCTGGGTCAGAAAGATTCCCCTGGAGAGGGAAATGGCTATACCCACTCCAGTATTCTTGCCTGGGATATCCCATGGACAGAGGCACCTGGCAGGCCACAGTCCATTGGGTCACCAAGAGTCACACACAGCTGAACAGCTAACACACACACAGGCACATGTGCCCACGTTTTCAGTACTGATACAGAAAATACCCTAAAAAAAGACACACCCCGATCACTCTGTGTACAGAAAGCTGCAAGACAGCAGTCAACCACCAACCAGTTCAGAAAGCTTTCCAGTCCGTCATTCTTAACAATGAGCAAACACCAAGGATTATGGGACTTCTCTGTAGAGTCTCTGAGACAACAGCATAAAACAGCCTAAGTGGATGAACTTGAGATTCTAAAGATATAAAATTTAAACATGGAAAAACTATAGTATCTCCAGAAGGAGGTGAGAAGATAATTGTGTCCATCATACAAAAACATGATGCTCCATTTAGAGATGCACCTGCTGTTCATTCTGTCCTTTGTTCATTGTTTTCAGCATTATTTGTTACACAAATAATATCTTTTTTCCTTGTCTGATTTTATCTTCATGATCTGTGGGGATAGAATATGTTGGAAAATAAGAGATGTGAATTCATTTAAAACTTTGAAGACTCCATGCAAGAAGTCTAATTTAATATTCTATCATGATACCAAGG
>NW_011440918.1:0-1233 GCF_000754665.1 Bison bison bison | reverse complement strand
TCAAAAATCTGGAATAATAAATTTGGTTGTGATGATCAGAAAAGATCCAGTGGGCCTTCAGCTGCCTGAGCCCCAAGCACCGCTGGGCCAGGAACTTCGGTGAGCAGGGGGTGCCCAATCTGAAGGCCCCAAAACACAACCACAGACACAGTTAGAGGGCACGTTGAAGACACAGGATGACTTTCTGGGATATAGAAAAGCAAGCATTAGAGCCAGTTAGTACGTGAGAAAAGGTTTTGTCAGGGAGATCAGCAAAATATTGAGTTGAACCCTAAATACTCAACAAGTCCTCAGCTAGGCCCCCTGTGAAAGGGGGCGGTCAGAGACGGGAGACCCCCAGGCAGCAGAGCAGATGCTTTGAGTGCCAACTAGACCACTCCAGGTGCTATACGTGAGGGCCTTGCCCTCATCCACTGTCCAGATGACCACGGGAATCTATTCATCTCTGGAGAACAGGGCCATCTCCAAATTTAGGGGCCATGAGTCATATTTCTATTGCAGGTGCCTCAATTTGCAAGAAACTCAAGTCTATAGAGATATCCAAAATGACATACGAGGTATTTTATTATTTTTTTTATTTCAATATAGCTGATTTACATTGTTGTGTTAGTTTCTGGTAAACAGCAAAGTGATTCATTTATATGTGTGTGTGTGTGTTCTTTGTTAGATTCTTTTCCATTATAAATTACAAATTATAAAGATATTGAGTATAGTAGGTCCTTGTTGATTTTCTATTTTATATATTATAATCTGTATATTTTAATGAAATAGCTGCTAAGATAATGATGTCTGAGTAGAACACAGGAACTTTTGACTTTAGAAAATTAAACACAGAAGGCCTTGCACACATAGAAGATTTCCAACCACTCGAGGAATCAGGGATTGTAGCAGTCTTCATTTGGTTGAGTCATGGAAGATAGAAGGTAAGCAGAAGCCTACTATTGAGTAATAGAAAAATTTCTGATGTTCTTAAGTACACCCAACATAATATTTACGGACATAAAGGGACTTCCTTGGTGTTCAAGTGGTTATGACTGAGATGCAGTTTTGATCCCTTGCTGGGAAGCTAAGATCTCACATGCCTTTTGCAAAAAATCGAAACATGAAACAGAAGCAATACTGTAACAAATTCAATAAAGACTAAAAATGGTCCACAAAAAAAAATCTTTTAAAAAATTGGGGGGCATCAGGAATCACCAGGGGAAAGATTACGAAATATAGGAAGGTTGAAGC
>NW_011440917.1:0-1233 GCF_000754665.1 Bison bison bison | reverse complement strand
TCTCCTGCATTGGCAGGCAGTTCTTCACCACTAGCACACCTGGGAAGCCCAAAATAGAGACACTACCTCCAAATGTAGAAGAGAGACAGAGGGAGAAAAAAAATCTACATAATCCCCTTTTGGTCCCCAAACACTCAACTTTATCTCCTGCACTGGCTTATTGTAACCCCATAATGAACTCTGCCTTTCAATCAATCCTCTTTTGATTCGAGCTAAGTGGAGTTCTGTTCTTTGCATCTAAAGTTTTCCTAAGACATTCCAATTCATCATGAATGTATTTTGGGGTGAAAAGACTGCTCTGTTTTTTATGAAGATTATGGAAATTGAAGTCTTATCTCAAAACCCACAATGGAATGATTGGTTTTCTGCATTCTCTTCATTAATTATCCAGACCCAACAGATGAAGCTTTCTAGGTGAATAATTTCCAGAATTTCTGATGGAAGTTAGCCCAACTTTGGGTCAAAATATGCTTAGAGTTGTTCTGTCCAGAAATAGAAATCTTATTGGAGTCTATAGCTGCCACCTTGGGAAGATACATCAGGACTTCCTAGAGTATTTCCATTTAAAGTTTCCAATGCTTGAGCCTGTTTTCTCAAAAAGAAAACTGTTCCTTTAGAGGGACCTGTAGCCCAACATTGACCTAACCAGGAAGTGGCCATATCTGTCACAGGGATATTTGTGTTATCTAAATAATGGAAAGAGCCTTTAAAAAAATTCTACTTATCTTTCTAAAATTCTTAAAACTAATATAAGTATAAAATAATGGAGAAATGATTGAGTACTTTAGGGTTCATTATATACAGTATATATATGTGTGTGTGTGTGTGTGTGTGTATATATATATATATATATAGTATATATATCTCTGTAACTATGTGATCTCAAATAATGGAAAGAGCATTTAAAAGGAAATTCTACCTATCTTCTAAAATTCTTAGAATTAATATAAGTATAAAATAATGGAGTAATGATTGAACATATTAGGGTTCATCATATATAGTATATATGTACACTCATATATAGTATATATATAATAATTGTGTGATCTCAAATAATGGAAAGAGCCTTTAAAAAAATTCTACTTATCCTTCTAAAATTCTTAGAACTAATATAAGTATAAAATAATGGAGAAATGATTGAGCACATTCAGTTCAGTTCAGTGGCTCAGTCGTGTCTGACTCTTTGGGACCCCGTGAATCGCAGCACGCCAGGCCTCCCTGTCCATCACCAAC
>NW_011440916.1:0-1233 GCF_000754665.1 Bison bison bison | reverse complement strand
TCCATCCGTCCGTCCATCCATCCATCCATCCATCCATCCATCCATCCATTCTTTCACTCAGTAGAGTTGCTTTCCTCTGTGCATGTTGAATGTACAGAAGAGGCTGTCAGAGTTGGAGACAACATGGGAATTAATAGGCTCCTGGAAGCATGGTGCACGTGTTCAACTCAGTCTCGGGTTCGGAGCTCAGGCGACACTTCAGCCTCCGTGGGAGTGAAGAGCGGCCCTGATTTGGAGCTGGCACCTACTGTAAATGCAGCTCCGAAAGCTGATTGGCCTGCTTGTCCGTGGTTTTCAGAAAAGAAAGTTTAAATTTACTCTCCTACTACCTACAACTTTTATTCAACGCATATCCTAAACATTTTTTTTGCTTTCTATTTCATTTTTGATGCAGAAAATATTTTATAGCCCCTTGTAACTAAAAAGTATCTGAAATTATAAATGGTATGAGTTGTATGTGTTCATTTTTCAAAGATAAATAATTAAACCAAATGAGAAACTAAGTTATGAATGGAAAATTACCATAGGTAACAAAATAATTTGGTGTAACTCTTCAAAAGACTAACACAAAGTATGCTTTTGAAAATTTTTTTGGAGGAGTTAACAGCTATGAACAACACATGTAGGTATCAGTACGTGTACCACATTTTGTTTCTAAGTTTTGGGTGCTGTAGAAATAACAGAGCGCTGTTCTGAGACCTCGTATCAATTGACTGTCCTAAAGCAGTCTGTGAAGCCTCCGAAGCCATCTTCTTGGCTGATAGCTTTTGCAGAGTCCTCTGTGGCAGTAGAATGCAGAACTGCTTCAAACAGGTTTATTCTGACCCATTCTAACTTTTTTTGTGTTGTCAGTTGTAAACATAAGTATTTCTACTCTGACGCTAATATATCTCAACTTTCAGATTTTTAGTGCTGAAAGCGAGTAGTGGTGATTTCACCAGAACACATGACGTAGGGCCTCAGATGCTGTGGTTGTGAACGGCCCTACGGGAAGCAAGCCCTTATTCAACTGAAGCACTGTTTCCATCTGTCAGTGCCACGTGCAGGGTACTGCACGTTGGCGCCCACAGAGCACGGGGGGCTTTCACAGAGACCCTGGGGGATTGTCGGTGTGGTTTCCCCGCTTAGCTTAACAGGAGACATTCCTGACCTTCTTTTCACAGCAGTGTGAAATAGGTATTTTGCCTCCTCCTGAGCAATGCATTGCTGGGATTCCTGCGTTGTTTGTAAAAG
>NW_011440914.1:0-1233 GCF_000754665.1 Bison bison bison | reverse complement strand
TTTTGTGGTTATTTTATAGTTTATATTACATATCCAGATTGTCATTTGTAGGCAGCACATTTCAGGCAATGCATAGAGAGAAATTAGCCATTTAGATACTTCACAATGCCTAAGCTTTTATCTCTGGAGGACCAGGAATGCATGCTGGCCAGTGACAAGTCTTCTCAGTTGGCTTTCATTAAAAGAGCCTTTGTGCTTACCTTTGAGGTGCTTTGTTTACCTTCTAGTTTGACTTAGGGAAACATCTACTTTTAATCTCACATGATCAGAGGATAACTCAGAAGGCACACATATGGGTATACTTTGTTTTTTACAATAGATGCTCATTTTCCATGTAACTCTCTATATATTAGTTCAGCCATAGATTTTTCCACAGCTGCCATTTTAAAGTGAGCAATACTGCAATACTAGCCAATCAGCATGCAATTGCCAGTCATCTGCCTGTCTCTGTTTAACTGAACTCTTAACTCCACTGGGGTGACCATCACTCTTGCCAAAAAATACTAGAACAAAAGACATCACTACAGGTAAAGATGGTCAATCTGTGTTTGTGGTTGTACAGCTAAAACAATAGGAAAAATGCTAGAAACTTTATTTAAGTTCATGCTGACCTACAGGGTCAGCATTTCCAGAGATGCTTTTGGGCCTGGTTCTGATGGTTCTCATGTTATTCATTATGTTGAAGCAACTTTGGCTGATAGCATCAGGGCTCCACTACTGGTTCTTTTAGCAAACTGTAAGCTCCACAAGGTCAGGGACCATCTTCTCTTCCCTGTCTCTGTGTCTGTAACCAATAAAGGAAGGAATATTTGCTGAATACTAATTAAATAAATGAAAGAAGTAGCACTTCCTGAAGGAATTGCTGTCCTGGTTTGGGCAGTGGTCCAGGAGATGGTGATCCACATTCAGAAGCAATTTTCATGGCATGGGTGGCCCAGCTCCAGAAAGGTGTATCTCTACAGAAATCCTAGGCAGAGGTGTTGGTCATGGAATACACTCTTGCTATCTGGCAACCTCCATGGTAGCTGTAAGAGGAGGATATTAATTGGTGAATTGTACAACACTTTCACTATGAGTCACAAACTGAGCCCATGCAGAGTCCTTTGTAGAACTGCATTCTCCAATTTTGGAGAGTTGAAGACCAGATTGTGACCTATGACTTCTTCTGTGGCTCTTTGCTGACTTGATGGACATGAGTTTGAGGAAGCTCCAGGAGTTGGTGATATACAGGGA
>NW_011440913.1:0-1234 GCF_000754665.1 Bison bison bison | reverse complement strand
TGTGTGTGTGTGTGTGTATTTTCTTTTTTATGAGCACAGACTGCAAATGCATTTATTTATTTACTTCTATTTTGGTCTCATTTTTTACTTCCATTAAGAATAGGAGTTGCTTACCTGGACTCAGATCCCAGCTCTGACATGCTTTGTTATTTTACCTAGGGCAGGTTACTTAATATCGCTCATTCTTTGCCACATCTGTAAAATGAAAAAAAATGATTACCTTCCTTATGGGGCATTGTAGAGACTGTCAGTAATGCATATAAGTGCTTAGTAAATAATAGGTCTAAAGTAGGTAGTTACAATTATAGCTATAGCCTGTGCTTGGTAATCAAAACATATCAAGTAAATGATTGTTATCACAAAAGGAGTTTGTGTAGTAGCTTATGTATTATAATGTGTCACTCAAGTTCTTGGAGGGGGAAAACAAAATGGAAGAGAATTGAGAAATGAAAAAAATCAGCTATCATCATGCTGTTTGTTCCCTTCTCTCCTTCCATACACCTGAAAAAAAATGGGGAGAAAAAGCCTTTTTAGAGCATATTGACAAATTATGTTTGCATTGTATGGAAGTATAGTTATGATTCTTTTTTTTCCCCTAGTACCTTCTGATTTGCTGGCATTTTATTTACTTGAAAAGCTTTATGATGGCAAAAATGCAAGTTGAGAGGCAGTATGATGTAAAGGTTAAGAACATAATCTTGAGCCAAACTGCCTGACTTGAAATCCTGGCTCTCTCTCTTGCTAGTTATGTATGAATAAGTCCAAGAGCAGATTATTTAATATAGCCTTTCTGTGGCTCAGTGTCATAAAAAAAGAAAAGGGAATAATACTGGTTGCTAGTTCATGTGGTGTTAGCGTTAGTCGCTCAGTCATGTCCGACTCTTTGCAATCCCATTGACTGTAGCTCCTCTGTCCATGGATTCTCCAGACAAGAATACTGGAGTGGGTTGCCATTCCCTTCTCCAAGCTAGTTCATGTAAGTGGCCTTTATTGTTGTTATTCAGTCGCTAAGTCAAGTCTGGCTCTTTGTGACCCTGTGGACTGTAGCACACCAGGCTCCTCTGTCCTCCATTGTCTCTCAGAGTTTGCTCAGATTCCTGTACATTGAGTCAGTAATGCTATCTAACCTTCTCATACTCTGCCACCCCCTTCTCCTATTGCCTTCAGTCCTTCCCAGCATCAGGGTCTTTTCCAGTGAGTCAGTTCTTCGCATCAGGTGGCCGAAGTATTGGAG
>NW_011440912.1:0-1234 GCF_000754665.1 Bison bison bison | reverse complement strand
GTTGTGAAATTAGACAACACCCAGTGGCTAGTCTTATTTGGTAAATATGTAGCCCATGGCAAATTATGTAGCATTGCTATGCCTCAGTCTCCTGTCTATAAAATGGGGAAATACTATTACACATTTAGATCTGTTTCAAAGACTAAATGCAGTATTGTATGCAAAGTGTAGAATACAAGGACACATGTGTTTAATGCTAGCTGTCATCATCATCAACATTATCATCAATCATTGCATTAAGCCATCTACCTGAAATATGACAAAGAGTATGAGTCATAGTTATCAGAAATCTAAAAGTATGAACAAGAAGCAACATTCTTGCCTGTATCTGAGAAGAATAAGAATAGCTACTTTCAGTCTATAACAGGAAATAAAAGTTTCATTTATTTTTTTCATTATTAAATGAACACTTTTTTTTAAAGTATTCTCCATTTCCAGATAAATGGTATAACAAACTTCTATTAATGATGGTTTAAGCTTAAAAGTTTTCCAAGTGATCTATGTCTAATGAAGAGACACTGTACTTTTATAATGAACTTTTTTAGGTAATTCAAAAAAACTTTGGCAAATGTATTAGTTCACAGTAGCCAGAATACTGGAAAATACAATCTTTCTCAAGAAAAGGGTTCATAGAAAATTATTTTTATGAAGCTGGTGCTTTGTAGTGCTATCATCTATAAATGGTAATTATTATTGAATGTCTAGGAGGCATGGGTTTTTAAGGAACAACATAGAAAAAAGACAAATTTGAATATGGAATATGGGTTTTTTCTGTACTTGTAAAGGTTTGATCTATTGTCTTTTACAATACTGCTTCTGCTTTTGTGTAATTAGTAGTCTTCATTACTTGACAAGTGCTAACCTATGATCAAAACCCTGTTTAATCTTGAGCCAAACCTAAAAGGCATAATCATCTTCTAGATCTTACCTTTAAATTTAAGGGAAGTTATAGACTGTTTTATTATAGAAGGGTATGGTCTTATAAATCCTAAGCTAAACAGAACCAGTATTAGCCCACGAGGAGACTGCAAAATCCAGAGTGACAACTAGTTTACTAGATCTTTTCACTACTGTAACATAACTAAACCACTCCAAATCCCCAAAAGTTGACTTAATACTGCCTTAACCTTTATGGAACAAATTATCATTTTCCCTGAAGTAGTTTCATACTTGGAAAATGAGAAGCTAGGCATGTCAGTGAATAAGGCACTTGAAACATGCATAACAAAACAAT
>NW_011440911.1:0-1234 GCF_000754665.1 Bison bison bison | reverse complement strand
GCTTAGGATTCAAAATTGCTAGTCTGTGAAAATCTGGCTCTTCATTATTGTTGTGTCATTCTCCCTAGTGTAAAGTGTGCTCATCCACCAAGACAGAGAAGATAAGAAACAGAGATGGTTGGGCTGGAAGTAGGAAGACTGGGTGCAGACAGACAGTCATATAAAATTTTTGAGCATCAATTAAATAATGAATATTAAGCTTCACACATCATTTTATTTTTTGTCCTTAGGTACGGTATGAAATTCATAGCATTGTTTACATTTTTAAAGAAAAAGTTCATTTGACATTAAATAACATGTCCAAAATGATATATTTTGTAAGTAGCTGAAGCAAACTTAAACTACAGCTTGTTTAAATTTAGTGTTTGAGGTTTTCATTTTTCTTCACTATCTAATATAACCTGCATTGAAAATATGAAAGTTTTGATGAACTAGTAAATCTTACACATTTAAATCTCAATTGTTTAGAATTAGAACTGTGGAGTCTTTTCAGTTCCAGCCCATTTTTTTCATGGATTAATCCTAAGGATTAGGGAAGCTAAGTTGCAAATATCACTTAGTTTTAGGGACAGTTGGACAGCAACCAGGTTTCCATTCTCACAGGAAAAAGTTCACTCTAGAAACAAAACATTACAAACAAGAGTAAGAAAGGAGTTATGATGGATCTCAACAATTTGTGCCTAATTTAGTCCATAAAATATTGTGGTTATTACATTGTGTGAGAATTTTTTGAATACATCTCATTCTCAAGTAAGGGAAACAGCTCATCATTTATTATATATGCTGCCAAATGAGCAGAAGAGAAATAGCCCTTCTTTTATGCTGTTAGATTGTCCAACACAATGCATTTCCCTGTATCCTTTGACAAGCCTAATGGTCAGACAGTGTTACTAATATATTACAAGTCCTGTAATTAGGATTTTTATCTTATTTTGTATATTTTTAGATTTCAAAGTTGCATTCATAATTTTACTAACTGGAAACATAAATGTTTTTATTTTCACAGGAGGTTTATTATTAACAATTTGGAAGAAGCTCATGACTTCAAAATTTGCTCGAGCTACGGGACGTTTCTTCATTAAAAGGCTACTCTTAATACCAATTGAGTAGCCTAAATTTATGTTATTATGTGTAGATTAGTTTAATTCTATGAATAAAAGCAATCAAATGTTATAATGACTGCGAAAAGTTTGTTATTCTTATTATCCCTGCTTCATCTTTGTATTTTCAAAGT
>NW_011440910.1:0-1234 GCF_000754665.1 Bison bison bison | reverse complement strand
TGAGATGGCTGGATGGCATCATTGACTCGATGGACGTGAGTTTGAGTGAACTCCGGGAGTTGGTGATGGACAGGGAGGCCTGGCATGCTGCAATTCATGGGGTCCCAGAGAGTCAGACACAACTGAGCGACTGAAATGAACTGAACTGAACTGAGGATGTAAGACAAATACAGACAACATGTCTACATTCCAAAAACAACAGCAAGAAAATGTAATTAAGAAAAAGAAAAAAGATGTTATTCAAAATAGCAGTAAATATATACTGTACTTAAAAATAATTCTGACAAAATATGTACAACAGCCTAATGGAGAAAGTCATAAAGTTTTATGAAAATTTATTGAAGCTGATATAAATATAAGGTGTCATATTTCATATTCATGTCTAGGAAGCTGTATAAAAAATCACCTGTTTTCCACTAACTAAGTCATAGATTTAATTAATATTTTAAAAAAGCATTTGTAAATATTATTGTTACTGTTATTTAAGAAATTCTCACTAAATTGTTAGGGAGATTTAAGAAATTTTGCTATATAATAAAACAGCAATTCTATGATGAAGGAGGAACAAAAATTAGCAAGACATCTCCAATATTAAAATCATGATGCCATTATTAAAAATATGTTGAGTAATACAAAATAATATATAGGTGAAGAAGACCTTAATGCTGTGAGTGTAAATAATGTATCCATTTTGTACAAAGGGCCAAATAACAGAGAGCTGTAAAGTCTAATGTTCATTTAGTAAAAATCTTAGAAATAGTAAAGATGTTAGGGAATTTGGAAAAAAGTCTACATAAAAATATCATGTTCAAAATGCTATGCAGACTAAAATGTGTGGAATGGTTTGAGCTGTTGACTGTAAGAAAAGGGCATCTACTTGATGCATTTCTAATAACATAAGATTAGCTTTTCAGCTCCTTTCCTCAGGGAGAAATCACATTATTTGGTTAAGAAGTAAATGTTACTATTAAGTGCTTATTTTTATAAATGCTGAGTGGTTTTGAAACTTTAGAATCAAAGAACAGGGAAAATACTGAAGTGTGTTTGTTACATTGAACTCCAGAAGCTCAAACAGAGAGAACTAAACTTTCTTCGATTTATAGAAGGAACAAATTTATACCCTTCCTGCACAAAACGGGTAGTGAATGTTCCAGAGCTGTGGGTGGTTCTACATCACAGAGTCATTTCCTTTTGTCCTGTGGCCTTGCCAGAGCACACTCTAGGCTGTGAGTAG
>NW_011440909.1:0-1234 GCF_000754665.1 Bison bison bison | reverse complement strand
TTTTTTTTTTTTAATTAAATAGGGTGCTGTTGGGCAGCCAGGTCCTCCTGGCCCCAGTGGTGAAGAAGGAAAGAGAGGCTCCACTGGAGAAATCGGACCCGCTGGCCCCCCAGGACCTCCTGGGCTGAGGGTAGGTTCCAAACACTCTTGACACCCAGACACGCCAGAGGCACTCCTTCACTGGGAATTGGTTAGAATTACCAAGTGCATTTTCTAGATGAAGGAGGCATCTGCTTTCCATCTGCTGTCTTAAATCACTGACTCTCAATTTGATATGTTATAAAATTGGTCTGGAAACAGGGTTGACCTACTTTTGCAGAATGCTTCTCCCACACATTCCTTTGGGGTTTGGAGGAAGTTTTTTGGCTTGGTTTGTTATTGTATCCCCCGCTGAAGGGCATCAAGATTTCTTGCATGCGTGCCATGTTTCAATAAATTCTGTTCTACCTAATGGAAGAATTTTCTCTGATTTTCTTCTGTGTTTTGTGTACTTTCTTACAGGGAAATCCTGGCTCCCGTGGTCTACCTGGAGCTGACGGCAGAGCTGGTGTCATGGTAAGTTGTCCATTATTCATATCCTGGAAAGGAACTTGATGCTTCTGGTGGTGGGTATGACACTGGCTTTAACAAGCTCCCCTCCCTCTTCTTTTAAATAGGGTCCTGCTGGTAGCCGTGGTGCAACTGGCCCTGCTGGTGTGCGAGGTCCCAATGGAGATTCTGGTCGCCCTGGAGAGCCTGGCCTCATGGGACCCCGAGTAAGTTTCAGATTGATTCTGAGAAAGTCACACCTGGCACTGTTTCCTTTTTTAAAGGGATGATTAATATTTGAAGACAACAATAACTTTTAAAAAACCAAAAGTTAATTTGTTAGTAAACTTGCTGACAGTCCTTTTTTTAATTTAACTTTATCAAAGCCAAGTAGATATTTTGACGAATTTAGTTAGTTCATAAATGTCCTATTTATTACTTGATACAATGGCTGTGAGGTTTTTGGAAGAATAGATTTATTTTAATATATCCAAATTAGGTTGGTTCTCCTATCAGCATGAATCTTTTATCTCAATTTGTGAGTTTTATATAAGGTGTTCACGAAATGTATTAGGACTATACATTATCAGGTTATTACATTCATGAGTGAGTCATTTTTCTAGCAATCACAAAGTGCTATAATGTATTCAGCATCACACTAGCCATGGAGAAATGACCTTTGGAGCCGTAGGCGCTCTAATCCATA
>NW_011440908.1:0-1234 GCF_000754665.1 Bison bison bison | reverse complement strand
TTTTTTTTTTTTTTAGCAAGTTGATGTGGCTAATAATGATGCAGATTGTGCTGGATGGATGTGCAGATGAAACAGGGGAATACAGATTAAATAAAAATTTCTTCAAAGCTTACGTTTGCTTCATAATTTAACTTCTGGGCTTGTCTCAGTGGTAGTAGGTGTGGACCAGGCATCACAACATTGTTCTAAAACATCTTGGCATCACAGAACCACAAGCAGCCAAACAGCACGGCTGCGCTTCTGCGAAGCCAGAGGAAAATAATAATAAAGAAAATAGAGACTGTCAGCGGCTCCGTACACAGGGATCTGACCCAGATGCTAATAATGCGGGAGCTGAGAGAATCAGGGACAGAAGTTCTGGGCTCAAGAAGTTATCTGCTCATATTCTGAACTTGACTTTTTGTAGCTATATTCAATGCCTCTGTAGCCTGATGTTGAATGAGGTGTGTGCCAGAGGTGGTCACACACTCACTCTGGAAACATCCATGGAATGACTCAATGCATCATTGAGCTCTCTTAAACAATGAATAAAAGGAGGGCATTGATGACATAAGGCCTTGGAGAAAGTACAGTCAATTTCTCTTTCATGTATCTGTCCATTTAAGGAGGATTGGTCAGGATGCCACTCTGGGCTGGGGATCTTGCTAGGTCCCCAGGATATAAGGTCGGGTGAGACACAACCCCTTCCCTCAAGGAACTCATGGTCCAGTGGAAGCAGAAAAGCTGCACCATCATCTTTTGAAGGAATGAAGAAATGCCGTGGGTTCTCCCGGGAAGGAAGAGCAGTCTGCCAGGCCAAATGGGGCAGGATTGCATCTGAGTTCTGCATCTTTCATGTGTGAAGAGAAATGTACCAGCTGGACAGACGAGAAGGAGAAGCAGGGGTTGAGACCTGGAGTCACGGATGAGCAGGACGGCAGCATGGCTGGAGCTTAGGCTGTATTTGGGGGAGGCTGAGCGAGGGGAACAGCATGATGGGCCCTAAGGTTAGTCATTGAATCAGGCTCTACCAGGCCTCCTACACTGAGCTAAGGTTTTTAGAATTTACACCGCAGGCAACAGAAAGGCAACAGAAAGCTTTGCCAAAGGAAAAGGGTGACACAATCTGATGTCTTTTTTGTGATAATTAATGGCTGAAAGGAAGGACATGGCCCCTCTAGAAGAGACTGTCAGGGACATGTGTGATTCTCCAGACTGTGATGACCACGGTCAGCTGAAGAAAAGAGGTTGGATT
>NW_011440907.1:0-1235 GCF_000754665.1 Bison bison bison | reverse complement strand
TTTTTTTTTTTTTTTTTTTCAGAATAACTATACAAAATCCCTAATTCTGTTCACTTACAGTTGCTTCTGTATTAGTTGAAGAAAGTTAAAATTCAGATGTTTAATTGTGTCACTATAACAATTTATAAAAGGAGAGTACCTTAAAATTGGCTGTATGTAACTGAGACAGATTAATGAAATTACAGTCAGTATTTTGAAACTAACATTGATATAGTGTCAACCTAATTTAATTAAACCCAGAGCTAGTAGACTGGCATTGCCTCAATATTTTTTGCTGTCCATTCTTTTGTTTATCTAATTATATGCCATTATAAAGAGTTCATATTCACTGTGAGCAGAACACACTGGCACAGATTAAGTGTAATAACAGAATTGCTTTGAATGATGGCATCTGTCTTTTCCATGACTCCTATGGATCTCATTGCTAGAATATGTTACTAAAATATGTTTATCTTACCTAAAGTAAAATTATGCAAAATTTCCTGATGCACACATTGTATATTAATTGTTAATGTATTTTTTTTAATCTAAATGTTGTTAAACTGTAGTAGAGTGTTAACTGCCTTAAAATTTTCAGATATTATCATAAATCCTCTTCAGAAGGGAGGTACATCAATGCAAATGAAAGTATAAATATAATAGCATAAGAAATCTTTCATTGCTTACCTTAAAAATTATGTCTAGCTTATTAAATTAAGGATGCATATTTTCCTATGAACTGAATACATAATTCCTCATACCTACATGCCTTTACACATGCAGCTATCATCTCTGTTCAGAACACAGTTCAATGTCGTCCTCACTCCATTGGCATTTTCCATCTGAGGAACGCTGAGAAAGACTTTAAGATTTGACTCAAGCGTCACCATCTCCCTCATCCCCCTCAGACTGACTTAGATGTTGCTCGTCTGTGCTCCCACTCTGAGATAGTCTTGTCTCGATTATGGTACATAATGCAATGTATAAGCATACCTATTAACTCATTATCAGTTCTCAATTTGATAAACTCTTTGAATATAAGAACCATGGCACTATTTTTTTTAATTCTTTGCATTGAAGAATAGTTGATTTACAATGTTAATTTCTGCTTTACAGCACTGTATTTCAGTTATATACACATACACACACATGCACATTCTTTTCATGTTCTTTTCCATTGTAGTTTATCATAGGATATTGAATATAGTTTCCTGTGGTATACAATAGGACTTTGTTGTTTATTCATTCTATATATA
>NW_011440906.1:0-1235 GCF_000754665.1 Bison bison bison | reverse complement strand
CCCCCCCCCCCCCCCCCCAGCCATATTTCAAGTGCTCACCAGCCATACATGGTTAGTGAAGGCCTTGCCAAGTGGCACAAAAGGAGCTCTGACTGGCAGTCTAAAATGTCTGATTAATAACAACGGGAAAATGAATTGTTATTTTAAAAAGTATACTTTATTTTTATTTTAAAACACAGGGGAAATGGGCAAAAGAGGTTCTCACGGGTTTAAAAAAAAGCCTTGAGAATCATTTGGCATTCCCAAACTGAAGACTAGGAAGATGAGCATAAATGTCTACCAAGTCACAGTTAAGGAAAATTCTGCTACCAAGTTTCCCCCTTCGTTTTCTTTTTTCCTTTAGGTTTACTAAACAGCAACTCACCTTTCCCATTTCAAACTCCATGCACGCCATAACAATGATCTAGGGTGATAAAATAGAGACTTAAACACTGATACAGTTAGAAAAGCAGTTAATACATGAGTCCCAGAGTCCAAAAGTGTCGTACTTTTTTTTTGTTTTTTTTTTTTATAACTGAAAAAGAAATCCTAATAAATTATAAAATGTTGCTCCTACTCTTCTTTCTTTGTCCTCACTTCCCTTTTCTCTGTTCAAATCAATAAATTCTTGTTAACAAATGAGACTGTTAGAACGAGAACTTTTGTTTCCCTGAACAATAGTGACTGTGATTTTGACTAAAGTTGCCTGAACACCAAAATTCTAGCAACTGACCCCAAAAAGCAATGATTCTGATACATAGGAAACCTCAGTCCCTTATCCCACCACCCTATCCCCCACATCTCTAAGAACTAGAGAATATAGTAACAAAAAAAAATAAAAGCAACTCTGCACTTACCAGGATGCTGTATTCCCAAATCATCCTCCAGAAGTCCAGGACAGTTGTAGGCAAAGGTCCCTGGGTGGCAATATAAGTCTTGGGTCCATAAACTCCCTAAAGGGAAAGAGAAATTACATGGGGTAACTACAAAAAACATGCTCTTCTTCTTGTCTAGTGTTCCTCCACCCCCCACCCCACCCCCATTTTTTTAAGTACCTAGAGAAATACAGAATATTCAATGTACCTTAATGAAGTTGGCATTGATGTAGCTGGAATCCTCATCAGAGGTTATCATGCACAGTTCTACTAGGCTATGGTCATCTGTAATACAAAAGAAAGACTAATTAAGAGGGTTTGGTCAGAGGGCTTCTGTAAGTCTGAAACTAGCACTGTGAATAGTGGATGCTCATAAGTGAT
>NW_011440905.1:0-1235 GCF_000754665.1 Bison bison bison | reverse complement strand
GCTCAGCTGGTAAAGAATCTGCCTGCAATGTGGGAGACCTGGGTTCGATCCCTGGATTGGGAAGATCCCTTGGAGAGGGGAATGGCTACCGACTCCAATATACTGGCCTGGAGAATTCCATGGACTTGTATAGTTTATGGGATCTTGAAGAGTCAGATGGGACTGAGGAACTTTCACTCATTGACTAGCTTACCTGGCCCCTATCCTCTAAAAGTCAATAGTACCTCCAGAAGTATTCAGTACTAGGGGGGCAATACCATACCTACTGAAAGTCATTTATTCCTGGAGATTAAAGTGACATTTACTAGGTCACCAACTAATTAGTGACAGAGTCACAACCCTCCCATGCCAATGCTCCTTTTACAGTATTTTACCAGTTTTTCATATATGTATATGTGTATGTTTGTATGTATAATTTCATATAGACATCCATGGATGCCCATATAGACATCCATGAATGCCCATATAGACATCCAACATATTTTTTTTCATATCATTTTAAAAATTAATTAACATTAAATTATATTACCTCACTGCCCAATGATTCCTTAGGACTTCCTAGGTAGCTCAGTGGTAAAGAATCCTCCTGCTAATACAAGACACCCAAGAGATGTAGGTTCAATCCTTGGGTTAGGAAGATCCCCTGGAGGAGGAAATGGCAACCTACTCTAGTACTCTTGCCTGGAAAATTCCATGGACAGAGGAGCCCTGGCAGGCTACAGTCCATAGGGTCACAAAGAGCCAAACACAACTGAGTGACTAAGCACACACAATGATTGATTCCTTGGTATAGCATATACAATCTATTCACTCAATAAATGTTTTCTGCCTTTGAGTATTGTACTAGGAGGTGTTGGTGGTGTTGGTGGTATGGTACAGCAAAACATTGTCTCTGTCCTCATAGAACATGGTACCTAGTGGAGGAGACAGATGAAATAATCAGACATTTAAATAAATACAATATATAAATATAATTTCTTATAGATTATTATAACTGGTGATGAGTACCGTGAAAGTGTTTATAAGATGTTATGAGAGTGTTTAGGAGGGGAAACTCTTTTTTTCTGTTTTTTATAGTTTGTATCTACCAACCACAAACTTCCAATCCATCCCTCTCCCTCCTTGCTGCCACCCACAACCATAGGTCTCTATGTCTGTGAGTCTACCTCTGCTCTGTAGATAGATTCATTCGTGCCATACTCTACATTCCATACGTAAATGATATCATATGGTAT
>NW_011440904.1:0-1235 GCF_000754665.1 Bison bison bison | reverse complement strand
ATACATGACTACTGGAAAGACCAAAGCTTTGACTATATGGACCTTTGTCAGCAAAGTGATGTCCCTACTTTTTAATATGCTGTCTAGGTTTGTCATAGCTTTGAAATGAATAGAGATTTGATGAAGCAGATTAGTAAATGATAATGATCAAATCCAAGTGGCAGCTCTTAACATGCTTCTAGTATTATTTTTCTCTCTCTGTTTGATGTTTTGTAATAAATATTGTGAGAAAAAATCTGGACTGTCTACATAGACTGGTATTTCTAACTGTTGTCCCCCAAATCAGGAAGAAGCAATTCTTCATTCTCAAGGATCTCCTAATCCAGTGAGAGAAACAAAGATGTAAATAATAAAAACATGGTACTATAAATTCAATAGTGATGAATACAAGTTGTTATGTAGAGAAAGGCCCTATAATCTAAACCAGGGGTGATCAGAGGTGATGAGGTAAAACACGCTGCTTCTACTGAGTTCTGATTAACAACAATTTGTCATAAAGGTTGAGGAAAGGAGGCAGTGAAGGAAAGGGTCTTCCAGGTAGAGGAGATAGATGGGCAGAGACCAAAAGAGGATTTACAATAGAAATGAGTGAGATATTAGATATAATTGGAAGCCAGACATTGCAGTTTGAGCCTCTCTTGGGAACTATGGAATGGTCTTCAATAAGGAGGTAGCATGGACACATTTGAGTTTCAGACAGAAACTCTGGCAGCTGTGAAAGATGGATTTGAAGTATTGCCTCTGCAAGAGTAATTAGGCTGTTAACAATTTTGAGACTTGATGGGCATTTGAACTAAAACTTATATTTTAAGGTTGGAGAAAAAGGGAGACTCAATTTAAAACATAGGAAGAAAGCAGAGTTGGATATGGGTCTAGGATAACCATATAATTTATCATCTATCAAGGGTACTTTGGAGAGTGAAAGCTGGCATTTTGATAATTACACCAGGGGCATCTGGCATTAACTGGAATGGTACAGGGCAAATGGAGCATATTGTCAGAGAAGACATAAAGGAGTGTGAATTGAAGAGGAGCCTAGAGTGGCCCTGAGGCTCCTAACTAATTGACAGAGGTGGGAGCAGGTTTAAAAGTGAAGATGATTATGTACAAAGAAGTTTGTGATTTGTTGCTTTCTGCTCTAAGAAATTTACAGTCAAGAGAAAACTCAAGGGATTTCTGTGTGTTGATTTTATATCCTGCAACTTTACTATAGTTATTGATTAGTTCTAGTAATT
>NW_011440903.1:0-1235 GCF_000754665.1 Bison bison bison | reverse complement strand
CTCCCACCTAGTCCATTCCCCTTTCTAATACACTATGCTGTCTTTATTTTCTGGAGTGTTCACAAGTCAGTGTCAATTTCAATCTGTCACTCAAGTAAGACTGTGAGCTCAGGAACCATCACCATCTCATACAATCACCATGCCTCTGAAAGTGACACCGTGGCCAGCACCTTTCATGCTTTATCTTATTTAATTTTCAGAAAAATTTTCTGAGATAGATACTATAGTACTATTATCCCCCATTAGATGAGAAAACGGAGGCATGGAGAGATTAAGTAGTTGTTCAAGGTCATACTCATATGCAAGGTCATACTGAGTAAATGGTAAAGCTTGATTTGAAAGCCTGACAACATGACTCCAGTCTGAACTCCATCAGTACAGAAGATGAAGAGGCAACAGGAGTGACAGATCATAATTAATCCAGCTCTTCATTATACTCTCAGTAAAGGAGAACATCTCAGGAGTAGGGACAGGAGCCAAGGGTTCTCAGCCAGGGATGGTACCATTCCCCAATCCCTGGAGCATGTGGCATGTGCGGGGGCATGTAGAAGATTTTCCAGTTGTTCCAGTAACTGGGAGGTCATGACTGGCATTTAGCCAGGGATGCTAAACACCCCACAATGTGTGGGACACACATACATTACAAAGTATTTTCCCTGACCACACGCCTTTTGAGAAATACTGAAGCCTCTTTGGGTAGGAGCCCAGTACCAACATTAGGGTTTCTTCTTCCTCAAATATGGGGTTTGGAGGGGCTGACAGAGGGTCTCTTCCCCTACAACAGTCTCAACAGCACTTGGCTGAAGAAACATGAGTATCCAAGAGAAGATGGACTGTGACTGTGTCACATTGATGAGCTGGCTCTAAAAAACCTGGAAAACAGCTCTCTAGTACAAAAACTTTGTTCCAGCTCCAGCTAAACCAATGACAGATATTCAAAGCTTCCCAAAGAAGCCCCTTCTTGGCACCTGCAATCTCTTAGACCTGCTCTCTTCCAATAACCTCCAAGGATCATTTGAGACTCAATGTCTGTCATTTCCAGAACAAGAGTTCCTTGTCCATCTTAGATAGTAGGTGATGGGGAGCTTCTGGAAGACTACAGGTACATGCCATCAAATGTCTTGACCAGATCTGCATTTTCAAAAGGGCTTCTGCTGCTGCTGCTGCTGCTGCTGCTAAGTCGCTTCAGTCGTGTCCGACTCTGTGTGACCCCAGAGACGGCAGCCCACCAGGCT
>NW_011440902.1:0-1235 GCF_000754665.1 Bison bison bison | reverse complement strand
TATTTTATAGAATTCCTCAGGTAAGGAATAAACACAAATCTGGGACTGCCTATATAGGAAACTCCTAAAAAAAAATTTTTTTAAACAGTATTCAAAAAGACCAGACAATTAGAACAATATTTTAGAAGCAGTTTTCTAGCGATGAGTCTAACTTTCTGGAGATGACAGTTTAAAATGAAGCCTCTCATGCTCATTTATATCTTTGAGCAGGTTATTAACATTTAGCAGAAACAGACTACCCGTGTGTCCTAGGGGCTAGCTCAACAATCCAGAATGAATATGAACAATACTCCATTCATTCACTTAATAAACATTCATCAAGGCATGTAGGGCTTAGCAATGAGAGGTCAAACAGAATAGATATGTGCATCTGTGACACTGTAAGACAACAGCTGTGATGGTAAAGAGTAAATGTTAGTGATGTGGGTAAAGCACATTTTCAAAAGAGGTAAAAAACTTTAAGGACCATCTCCTCCTTTACTGACATTTTAAAAAACAGGGTTACAAATGTAAACATTTATTATGATCTAACATATGGAAAACACTGTGGATGTTTTATGAGATGAGAAAGAGAAGACTATTTAAAATGTAATGAGCGCTGTCAGGAAAATACAAATGATAAAAAACTACAACCAGATAGTTTACATTTACTGGATGGCTGAAATCAAAAAGGCAGACAAACAATAAGCATTAGTGAGGAGACACAGAAAGTGGAATCCACTCGTGACGAAGTCAAACTGTACAGCTGCTTTGGAAAGCAGTCTGGCAGTCCTTCATTTAGTCACCTATGAACCAACAATTCCATTCCTAGATATAAATCTAAGAAAACTGAACACATGTGGTCACACAAAAATATGTACACAAATGTTCATAGCAGCATTATCCATTTATAGCCAAAAAGTAGAAACCACCCAAATGTCCTTCAGCTGATGAAAGGATAAACAAAATGTGGTATATCCACACAATGGAATATTATTCAGTCAAAAGAAGGAAGGATGTTGATACATGTTATAATATAGATGAACCATGAAAACATTATGCTAGTTAGTGAAAAGTCAGTCACAGAAGAACACGTATTGTATGATTCCATTTATATGAAATGTCTAAAACAGGCAAAACTATAGACACAGAAAGATTATTGGCTACCTGGGGTTGGGGAGCAGGAGAAACAGGGGAACTAGGCAGTGAGGAGGAGAAGGGGACGACAGAGGATGAGATGGCTGGGTGGGCTCACT
>NW_011440901.1:0-1236 GCF_000754665.1 Bison bison bison | reverse complement strand
TCACCTGAACCCTGCGCGCCCCGCGGCAGCCCCGGGGCTCGCGAAAGCTGAGCCAAAGCAGCCAAGCGGTGGGGGCCGCGCCAAAAGGCATTGCCATTGCAGCTCTTGTTTATTGATCATTATGCATTATCCACATCCTGGAAAACATTTGGCTTTAACTGAGAAGTCTGTATCTTCTCAATTAATTCTGAATAATTTGGGAGATTATGTCATTTGTTTATTTTACTAACATCTTCCGATCTGTATCTGACAGTGACATACAATTAGTTATACCTAGTTTTGAGCATGGTACCATTGTTCATAAATTAATAAAACAAGCCTGTTTTTCAAGAGCAGTATATATAATATTTTTAGTATAGAATTTACTTAGAATTCTATAATATTTATATCTTGTGTGTTAGTCACATATCTTTATATATTATCTTTTAATATTATATGGCTTGCTAGCAAAAACTTTTATGGTGAATTTCTTTTTTTACATAAAGTAAACAATATAAAAATGTACTACTGGGTATAGACTCAACATAAAATAATTTCTGTATAATTTTCAAAAGCTGCATTTCTTTAGACAAATTAACTTTCCTCTAATATATTCTATTGCTGTCACCATTATGTTTAAGGTTTGGAATCAAATTTTAAAAATGTTTTGAATAGAGTTTCGATAAAAAGCAGTTTTAAAATGAACAGAAGAGTATTTAAGCATAATTTTATGGAAATAGCAAGGAATGACATTGTACTTTTGAAAGTAACACACCAAGCTCCAGGTTATTTGCCTTGGAATTAAGTAGGCAAGAAAGGCTAACAACCCCAAAGGAATGCACAGCTGACCCACTTACATAGTCAGCAGACTCATACAGAGTAAGAAAGGTGATTGAATTCTGGGGCAAGTGAGTATTTCTTAATTTCTAAAATTAAACATGCATTTAATTCAATGTAGCAAAAATATATGTTATATAATTCATATGATTTGAAGCTAAGTATCTCCAGATAATTCTTACTATACTGGGACAAATAAAAATTACTTTGTTGAAGTATATTAAAATAAAAATTTAAAAGAACTAGCATCTTTTTCATGATTTGAAATAAGAATACCTAATAATAAATATAAAATGTTGGATCAAAAGTTTATGTTATAAATGTAATAAAACAGAACTTTGAAGAGCTGTATTTTTTTTTTATCTTGTATGTCTTTTTAATTCTTTTGTTAACAACTTGCAAAGGTAAAAAGAAAGAAAT
>NW_011440900.1:0-1236 GCF_000754665.1 Bison bison bison | reverse complement strand
GATCTTGTGCGTCTCTCTCCCCCCAGGTGAGCTGCGGAGTCTCACCTGGGCCCAGGTGGGATGTTGGGAGGAAGAGGACCACACCTCAGGGCCTAAGGAGGGTGACAGGGCTGGGAGTCCACAGGGCAAAGGAAAAAAAGAAAGAAAAAAAAAATCAAAAGTTGTTGGTTTCCACGGTAAATAGCAACTTTGTCCAAAATATCCTCATTCCTAGTAACGAACTTTTCTCTCCAGGATGCTTTCAAGTTCCAGGTGACAAATCTCCTCACCACTCAGACCACAAAAGTGCAGATCAGGGAAGGGCTCTTAACTCAGAACTCAGTGGAGTTAAGCCCTGTCCCCAGAACGACCTCTCCCACTAGACTCCATTTCAAGACCCTTTCCACAGGAAGGAACTGACGGCCTCCCAGAGCCAGCGACATTCAACTTAGCCTTGCTACCCTTGAGGGAAGGACCCTGGAACCATCAAACACAATAACAAGCAGAGGAGGGTTCTGACCAAGGACTGGTTCGTGTCACATGTCCAAAAATGATGCAGGGCAAAGCTGGCGGTAAACGCAGGAGGACTGGCCAAGCGGACAGCCAGTTGGAGAGCCCCCAAATCAGAAGCAAGAATAAAGGTGGAAGTGGAAATACCCTGACTGAAAAGGAAAAAGAGGCTTTTTCTTTGGGACAAGCCCCCATGTATGAAAGCAAAGAGCTATGACTTTGGGGATACCAATCCATCTGCTTCTGAAAAGGGAGACTCAACCAAGAGACTTTAAGGGCCCAGAAACACAAAGCTAGCTGCTTTGCTTCTCAAGGGCAGGCGAGAGCCCCAGTGGACAAGATCTTTGGCGCCAAGGCCTGCTACTCTCCACTCCCAGCTGCTCAACTCAGAGGGTCTCAGAAACCTTCGGGCACTTGGCAGAGCGCGGCAAACCATACTCCCCCAGACTCTGGGCACATCCCAAACTCTGCCCGCCCAAGGACTCGCCTACCACCAGAGTCACACACAAGACCCCTCCCTGGAACTCGTTCATCTAACGGAAACAGACACCCGCCGCCTCCATGTCCAATACTGCTCAGAACCAAAACTCGGGGCAGAGCGGCTGATGGGTTCATGGGGCTCTGAACTGGCTGGCCCTGGGTCTCTGAAGCTTTTCTTGCTCTCTGTTTAATCGATGGCCTGGGATCACCCCTGCCTGAATCCATCCTCTGCAAGAGCTGACCATCTCCCACGCTCTAGAGATCTTG
>NW_011440899.1:0-1236 GCF_000754665.1 Bison bison bison | reverse complement strand
TGAAACATTTAGAATGTGGAAAAACGTGTATCTTGGAATTGAGGAAAATATGGTAGTAGCAGCAAATGTCATGAGTTATATGCATGGCCTTCATCTGGGCCCCATTCCCTCTTTTTAACTAGGAACTCGTTGGAAGTCTCTGATCTTTGTTATATCTCTCTGCTGTAGGGAGGAGAGTGAAAGTGTGCTGACACTCAAGGGCCTGACTCCCACAGGGATGTTGCCTAGTGGAGTGTTGGCTGGAGGACGGCAGACCCTGCAAAGTGGTAATGATGTTATGCAACTTGCTGTGCCTCAGATGGACTGGGGCACACCTCACTCTTTTGCTAACAATACACATAATGCATGCAGGGAATTCTTTCTGCTTTTTAGTTCTTGTCTCAGCAGCTGACACAAACAGAATACTGTATGATAGGTAATATCTGATTAAGAACCTGACCAGGGCAGAAAATTGATAGAATCAGTATTCTTTTCAATTGAAAATAATGATTAGTCTCTCAGCTTTTCATGAAATGATATGGGAGTAACTCATATCATAATGTCTAAAATATTTATTCGTTTGTCTAATGCACCCTTTTCCTTTTAAAGCCTCAGTTTCAGAATGTGAATCAGGATATTCATATTACTTAAAATGGAAATGTAATTCCAAGTTTCTTATTTTTTATCTTTTTAATTTATGTAATTGTATTAGACTATGCTTATATTTTCAGATGTTAATTTTAGAATTAACAATCTGCCTGAGCCCCAGAACATTACTTATGCACTTCACTTGCCAAAACATTTGTGCAAGGTTTTGTACCCTGGGAAATGATGCCAAAGTTTGTTTTCTGTGGTGTTTGTCAAATGTTCTATGTATAATTGACTGTCTGTAACATGCTGTTTCCTTCCTCTGCAGATGTAGCTGCTTTCCTAAATCTGTCTGTCTTTCTTTAGGTTAGCTGTATGTCTGTAAAAGTATGTTAAATTAAATTACTCTATCAGGCACTTTATCTGTCTTGATGTAGAGGCAACTTTGTAGCGCCTTGTTTTAAGGTTTGCTGCATTTGTTGCTGTGCTTTGTGCATTCTAAACGTGAATGTAACATTAGATATTAAGTCATTGTTATAAGGGGTTGAATTTAAATCTTGTAAGTCAAAATTGAAAGGGTGTTATTAAGTGTGCCTTTATTTTGCATGAAAATAAAAAGAATTATACGTAAAGCATTCCTGTAATCTGGCTCATTGAATATTTTATACT
>NW_011440898.1:0-1236 GCF_000754665.1 Bison bison bison | reverse complement strand
TTTTTATAAAATCTTTTTGTTACTCATTCTTTTATATAATGTATTCACTATACTTCATCGACCAAAGAAGGTACACTCGTATTCATTAAAAAAAAAAAAAAAAAATCACCATCATGATGAATTTAGATTATCTGAAAAAATGAGTAACAAAAAGATTTTATAAAAAAAGAAAAGCATAAATAAAAATAATAAAGCACATATTTTGCTCTACAGAATTATTTTCTCTCTGAAAGGTACCACTATTATCTAACACACTTCTTCATGATCAAACATAATATACCCTGAGTTAACTGGATTCTAATTTTTTCATTAATAGTGTTTGTACACTACTCATTCAAAGCATTCTTTCCTTTTTGCTAATGTAACCACTGTATATAATTCACATAGAGAGCATAAACTTTCATGATATAAGTTTAGAATCAGACACTAAAATTATTGAACAGATTTATGCTGATTTGAAACATACTCTCACTTCTCTTATCTCTGAGTTAGGAAGAGAAGGTTTGAAAAAATACTGAAGAAAGGATTTGAGTATTTCTGCTGAGACTTATTCTTGATTTACTAATTAATATCCTTCAAATATCTTCATCTATTATAAATTCTACTCAAATACTTGATAAATCAAGCATTAACTTTACAGCCTCTAAATTTCAAATTAAATGTTAGCTATGAAATTATTATAAAACAGATTACATAAAAGCAATATTGCATAGCATGTAACAAATAATATTCAGAATACTTACTCGCAGAAGCATCCCAGAACTTAATCGACCCATCAGCATGCCTGTGAAAAGCAAATGAATTAATAATGTGTTGACGAAAAAATTTACACTATTTTTCTCTTTGAAGTTAAATATATTGTTACTTAAACACAGTTACCAAAATGAGGAAAAAGGTAAAATTTAGGATAAATTCATAGGTTCTATACAATAACTTATTACTTATGATGTTACTATATAAAGAAAAGCACTACCTGCCCAACTAATTAATATTCATGTAGTCCTAATCATATTTAGTTAATGATTTTTTTAAGGAGAAAACAGACTTTTACTTACCCTGTAATAATTATTTCTGAGTAGCTTTGAGCACCCAAGCCCCAATTACCTCCATTAATGGGCCATTCCTATAAGAAAAGATTATTGTATAAAGCAATTTCCAAGCATAGCATGTATTTTCATAATATATTTATGACAATAGTAAACAACACATTTCATTTCCAAAAAGGATTTTTAATTT
>NW_011440897.1:0-1237 GCF_000754665.1 Bison bison bison | reverse complement strand
TCCTTTTATGCAATTACTGTTAGCAGAAAATGGATTTATTTTCTGAATGTTGACTGCCTTACTGAGTATACATGGGGTAACAATTCTCATCTGATTCATGGAAATTCTTGTCTCTGCCAACAGCCTCAGACCCCTATGGAAACAGCACTTTGACCTCACCACTGACCTGTTATTTCATTTGTTTATCTCCAGACACACTCACACCCATCCTGATGTACCATTAGATCTCTTTGGTGTGGCTAAATACTCCACTCTTCACCCTTAGCATTGTGCACACTCCTGGGCTTTCCTTCACATGACGTCATCTATATTTGATCAACTCCACAGCTCTGCTTCCTAGCTGGGGTGTCTGCCAACATGACTCTGCCAGGGAACAGCCTTGCCAGGCCAGCAAAGGGGAGGAAGAGGCAAAGGTAGAAAGGGAAGGGAGGGCAGAGGAGGAGCTGGGACTGCATCAGGGGCTGCTCAAAGTGTCCACACCCAGAGTGAGGGCTCTCAGAGTCAGATCCCTGGGAGGCTGCCCCCTTCCTTGACATTAAAAGAAGTTAATTTCACCCTGGTATTTACTTGTCACAGATCTCCCGAGCTAAAGGAAGGGACAGAGATCCTCTGTGGACTCCCAATCTACCCACTTCCTCAAACTGGGGTAAGATGCTCTCAAATTCTCCCAAAGGAAGCCAGTGGACCTGCCCATAAACCCCTGAAGATGAAGCTCTTTACCCTTTTTAAACTGAGTCTCACAAGGCTTCCTCAAAAGCTGTTCGAACCCCAAATCCTTCCTGCTTCAGCTTAAGCCTCTTGATCGGCCCTTGGAGGAAAGAGAGCAAAGTTGTGTGATCTTTGAGTCTTTGGAGATAGCAACCAGACTCTTTTGAAGCAAGCCTGGGAGCAGCTTGACTCTGAGCGATCTCCGCAGCCTGAAATGGTCTGTGCTCACCTGCATGGGGAGAGGGATGTGTCTCCGACGAGACACACAGTTTGGCTGCCCCCATATTTGTGCCCTTTGTGAGAATGGGTATCTGATGACTCCAGGACTGTGAACCAAACTTGGGTGAGGATCCCATAGGTGGCCAAGCACAGAACAACACTTTAGGCCTCTGGACATGATCTTATGTAGGAGCAATTTTTGTTGTTGTTTGTTGCTAAATCGTGTCTAGTTCTATGAGATCTCATGGATTGTAGCCCGCCAGGCTCCTCTGTTCATGAGATTTCCCAGGCAAGAATTCTGGAGTGGGTT
>NW_011440896.1:0-1237 GCF_000754665.1 Bison bison bison | reverse complement strand
GAATCTGGGAGAGGAGGCAGGAGCCAGATCAGGTCATGCTGAGCTCGGCATCCCCTAGTAAGGACTTTGGTATTTATCCTAAGAATGATGTTGGTGTCTCTGAAGGGTTTTAAACTTGGCAGTTGTTATGTGAACAAGGACACCAAACCTGCTAGGATAGCATTGGGGAAATTAAAGTTTAACCTCCAAGTTATCTCACGGGGACCAACTCCATGGTGGGTGCATTTGTATTCTAGAATATGCCACAGAGATCTAGCAAATCCGGATATACCAGACTTTAAGAGGAACCCTCCCCTTGACCTTTAGGACTTTGAAGGTGCATGATTAGGGAAGCACGAATCATGTGACTAGTAACTGAGCATAAAAATAATAGCAATATTATGAGGCAGAAACTTGGCCCCAGCCATATTCAGCATTTATGATTCTGGGCAGACAGTCTCCATGGTAACTTAAAAAGGGCACTGAAGTTCAGAGGTATATGATGTAGTAAGTAACAGAATATGATGTAGTAAGTAATAGAATTCCCCACATCACATGTTTGTGAAAACACAGCCCCTCCCTTAGCATGAGAAGGGCCTGGAGTTTTAGCCTTGTAGGCAGCCAGGATTGATTGCCTTAAGCTCATATCCTTCCTCGGTTGTCCTGGATCTTTACAGAAGGCCCGGGGGATCTCTCTTGGATAAGTTAACTCTCACCTCTCAGCAATGACAGACTTGATGTTGTGTTTTAAAATAATGACTCTGGGTGCAATTTGAGAGCTGATTGGAGATGACAAGTGTGAACCGCGAACACATGACCATTACAGTAATCAGGCAGGAGGTTGAAGGACTTTGAATTAGTGGTGATATGGATGTACAGGTAAATGAGATTTAGGAAACTGATTTAGAAGTAAAATTTGGCAAGATTTTTGTGCTGTACTGGCTACTGGAGATTAGGGAAAAGAAAGTGACACGTTTGATTCCTTGCTTTATAGCCTGAATTGAATGTATGATGACTCCTTTCCCTGAGATAGAAAATATTTGAGAAGACCCAAATTTGGAAATCAAGACCATTCATTTGGCTTTGGATATGTAGAGGAGAGATTTTCTTAAATGGAATAAACTTTAGAAAAGAGATCTCTTGCTTTCAGGGTAGGCAATATGGAGTAAAACCACTGAGGAAGCAATGTATGCTGCGGCTGTGCTGCTGCTAAGTCGCTTCAGTCGTGTCCGACTCTGTGCGACCCCATAGACGGCAG
>NW_011440895.1:0-1237 GCF_000754665.1 Bison bison bison | reverse complement strand
TGCCTGGAGAATCCCAGGGACGGGGGATCCTGGTGGGCTGCCGTCTCTGGGGTCGCACAGAGTTGGACATGACTAAAACGACTTAGCAGCAGCAGCAGCAGCAGACAGACAGACCTAATTCTGCAGCTGAAGTGGGGGCTGCACTGGTCTTCTCCGTGAGCTCACTGTGTGACTGGAGTTTGAGTTTACAAGATAGAATGGGAAATTAAAAGTATTGAGTTCCACAGAAAGAGATTGCCTACTAGCTTAGCTGTATAACTTTTTAAAAATGAAGGATACCGTGAACAAAATGAAAAGGACAACCTATTGAATGGGAGAAGCTATTTGTAAATATGACTGATATTTGGGATTATGATGCAACATATATAGATAGCTCATACAACTCAACATAAAAAAGGAACTCACAGTTTATTTTAAAACGGGCAGAAGAACTGAATAGATCCTTTTCCAAGGAGGAATGTAGATGGTCAACAGGCAAATGAAAAGATTCTCAACATCACTAATCATCAGAGGAATGCAAATGAAAACCACAGTGAGCTATTAGCTCACATCTGTCAACATGGCTGTTATCAAAAAAACCCACACGTGTTGGCTCTGTGGATCTGGAGAACATAGAACTCCCATATGCTGTTGGTGGTATTGGTGTATCTGCTATGGAAAACAGTATGGAGGTTTCTCAAAAAATGGAAAATATAATTAACATATGATCTATCAATCCCATGCCCGAGTATATATCTGAATAAAACAAATACACTTAGTTGTAAAGATACAGACACCACAGTGTTTGTGGTAGTACTATGTACAACTGTCAAGGTATAGAAACAACCTAATTTCCATTAATAGGTGGGTGGATAAAGAAGATGCGGTATATATATGCAATAAAATACTCAGCCATAAAAGAGAATTAAACAACACAGATGAACTTGGAGGGCATTATGCCCAGTAAAGTATTAATAAGTCACACAGAAAAAGGCAACTACTGTAGGATGCCATATATGTGTAGAATCAAAAAGACAGGGCAAACTAAAGTGAAAGTCATTCAGTCATGTCCAAATCTTTGGGGCCTCATAGACTATACAGACCATGGAACTGTCCAGGCCAGAATACTGGAGTGGGTTGCCGTGTTCTCCTCCAGGGAATCTTCCCACCATGGGGATTGACCCAGGTCTCTCGCATTGCAGGCGGATTCTTTACCATCTGAGTCACCAGGGAAGCCCAGAAATGCTGGAGTGGGTAG
>NW_011440894.1:0-1238 GCF_000754665.1 Bison bison bison | reverse complement strand
TTCATGGGGTCACAAAGAGTCAGACACGACTGAGAGACTGACCACCACCATACTTACACAGCCCTAATATTGTTGACCACTGCTCTAAGAGGCCGAAGTATGTTACACATTTAATTTCTCAAACATGAAAAGTCTATGGGAGATACTATTGTTATCCCAATATGGTAGATGAAGAAGTGTCATGGGCCGAGGTAGAGGGAGTAATCCTACATCATACAGCTAGTTTATGGGAGAGTCAGGGGTTGGATCAAAGCATATGGCTGCAAAGTCTGTATCCTTCACCACTGCACATCCTATCTGTGATGTTAGACAATCCAGTGTGGTCGAAAGAGACTTGAAGAGGTCTGATGGCCCTAGCTTCCTCCTTTCTCTAAAAATGATGCGGAATAAAGCAAAGGGTTTCAGGCTAGTTATTATGTTTCTTCTAGTGAAGCAGAGAAATGAGATCAACCTCCTCTGAAGTGGTTATTCTACGCCACTGTTTCTAAAACTTCATCCCTTTATATTTTACTTCCCTTGACTGTTCTATTTGTTGCTGTTCAGTCGCTAAGTCGTGTCTGACCCTTTTTGACTCCATAGACTGCAGCATGCCAGGCTTCTGTGTCCTTCAACTCCTGAAAGCAGCTGAACTGGAATGATAATAAAAGTCATTTTCTTATGGAAAGCTCTTTACGTCTTCTCAGGGGGCTAGCGTTTACTGAATGTTTCCTAAGGGTCAAGCCTCGCTAGTATAACACTTTACTGGTATAATTGTCACAATCACTCCATTATTCCCATTTCACAACCAAAGAAGCTGAATCAGAGGAGTAAGCAGTCCAAGGTCATGGTGCTAGAAAGAGGTATAGCCAGAATCCAAATTCAGGCAGTCAGCTTTAGCACCACCAGTATTTCCATTGAAGCCACTGCAGTAAATGACAGTGAGGCAATCACCTCTGTAGGGATGTAAATTCCATCCAGAGAGGATTATGTGGGGTGGAGGGAAGTGGGGAGATCGTGGTGGTCACAGCTGTGGTGAATGACATCTCCCACTGGACTCCTGGAATGACCTTCCACTGGAAGACAGTAGGAATCAGAAGTCTGTCTTGGATTTATCCAAAATATATTTAATTATACTTCTTGAACTCCTGGTGGCTCAGAGGGTAAAGCGTCTGCCTGCAACAAGGGAGACCTGGGTTTGATCCCTGGGTCGTGAAGATCCCCTGGAGAAGGAAAAGGCAACCCACTCCGGTACTCTTGCC
>NW_011440893.1:0-1238 GCF_000754665.1 Bison bison bison | reverse complement strand
GAAGATCTTCTGGAGAAGGAAATGGCAACCCACTCCAGTACTCTTGCCTGGAAAATCCCATGGATGGAGCCTGACAGGCTACAGCCCATGGGGTCACAAAGAGTTGGACACGACTGAGCGACTTCACTTCATAGGCCTAAACCTTCACATTTCTAAACCTCCATCTTTTCTAATAAAGCATCAGTTCTCTATTTCTAGATCTCTATTTCTAGATCTAGCCTAAAAGAGGCTAGATCTCTTAGATAGAGAGTGAGAGGATAGATCAGCTTAGCTATCTAATAGTGTAAAGCAATTCTCTTTTGAATATGAAATTTCATAGCCATCACTGCTACTAACTTTGGGATTGAGAGACCACAGGAATAATCCCTTCCACTTAATGTTGCAATTATTACACATTGCAATTTTCATCACAAATGATTTTGGTCTGACTGTGACACAGCACCCTAGATTATTTTATTTCTTTAATACAGAGAACAAATAATTACTAGCAGCTGAGTACTTCCTGGGTATTGGTACTATGTTAACCACTTTTACAGATCATCTCATATAATCCTCAAAATAATATTATGAAGTAGATATAACACTTATTATATTTATCACCCTTTAATAAAGTCCATTTAGAACACATAAATTTCTTGCTATTGCAATTAGACAGTAGCTGAGCTAAAGATATGGGCTTCCCTGGTGGTTCAGATGGTAAAGAACCTGCCTGCAATTCAGGAGACCTGGGTTCAATCCCTGGGTTGGGAAGATCCCCTGAAGAAGAGATATGGACTCAAGAATATTTGAATAGTGCATCTGTCATCTTAAAAACCACAGTATAGTGTGAATGACTTTTGGCAACATGACATGTCTTGGAATAGGCTTTATGTGTTTGTACTTTAGGAATTCTTAATCCATTCATTTATTCACTCCTGTGGGAACAAAGTTATTTCCAATCTCTTGGATTTTTAAACTTCTAAAAAATGTACTATATTTTTCCTTTTAGGAGGAGGGTAATAGATTTTATAGTATTCTTAGGGATACCTGTGGTGAAAAGTTATTTATACATACTTTTTATTTCTGGCATTGCTTCTTTCTCTGTTTGGACTCCTACTCCAAAACAGTAGAAGAGTTGGGATTCTTATATGATTCTTACCATTTTTTCAACAATAAACATGTATTTGGAATTATTAAAACTACCAGTACATAAATGAATGTATGACATGATCTCTGGCCTCATGGAGTTTACAATCTAG
>NW_011440892.1:0-1238 GCF_000754665.1 Bison bison bison | reverse complement strand
TTTTCTGGGCTCTAAATGGGGTGTCAGTTCCCACACCTCTTCTCTTCACTGCCTACATCATTTTTTTTTTCCAGGTAACTTATTCCTGGTTTAAAAATACTATCTATCAGTGGACAACTCTCAAAGGTGCATCTCCAGCCTCATCCTCCCCCCATAACACCAGATTTGTTCATCCCAGGACCTATCTGTGCTTCTACTTGGATACCTCTTATCATCTTAATATGCTTAACATATGTCTCGTGTGATTCCCACCCCTCCTTGAAATCTATACCTCCCTCAGGGGTCCCCGTTTCATGAAATAACACTCCCACTCAGTTATCCGGACCATGAAAGGAGATATCCTTGATTCCTCTTTTTCTCACATCCCTCATTCAAACCATCCAGATGTGTCCAAAATTCAGTGCTTTCTCAGTCCCCTGAGCACAACGGCCCTAGTCCCAGGAGCACCTCATGCCTAGGAGGAGGCAACAGCTCCCTCCAGCTTCTTCCCTCGCATTCGTGCCACCTATTCTGCACAAGTGCGTGTGCACTCTGCCAGAGTGACCCTTTTCTCTCTGCTCAACATCTTCCAGTGCCTTTCCCTCTGCCTTGGAACAAAACCCAGAGTCCTTGCCTTGGCCATAAGGTTCTGGATGATCCGAGCCATTGGAGGTCACTTCTCCCAATTACTCTGAAATCTCTGTTATTCTTCAGTATGTACCCGCTCTGCTTGCAGCCAGGAATGCCCTTCCTTCATGTAGTCTCACTGCTTACTCCTTCATTATTTTTTTAATCCACTTCTCTATTGAACTTTTCCAAAGAGGACTTTCTGATTTCCTCTCTTCCTCTGCACTTTCTTATTTTTTCTGTACAGCACCTTCCCCTGCCTCATATTATATATTTATGTATTAGCTAATGTGTTTATCTGTCTCCCTTCATCGAAATGTATTTGTTCACAGTGAATGCCTGGAACAGGCCCTGGCATGTGGGTGAGACTCAATAAACATTTGTTCTGTGAATGAATGAACTATTGTAGGGGGAGTTGGTAATTGCTTTCATATTCCTAACAATATACTAATTCTACTATCTATTAAAAGTTCAAGAGTAGGCATTTATTACTAATTTCCTGCTAAACAAAATGCAGATTTAGCTCTCTTATCTAGCATCATCCTACTAACATGTTCTTGCTCATTCTCCTCTGAATCTAATTACATCATCACTGTTTTGGTGAACTCAACATGTAATGTTTACACAATTAC
>NW_011440891.1:0-1238 GCF_000754665.1 Bison bison bison | reverse complement strand
TTAAAGACCTTCAGACATATGCTTCCAGAGTGTTGCACCACAGAGGACAAAACCTATTCAATCAACTTTAAACACTGTTTGCAACAAGCAGAAGTGTCTGCTTTAGGTGGGGACGAGGAGGGACATAAGTGGCTCTTCTGAGAATGGAAGCAAACAGCCTTGCTTCAAAAGCATATCTGCAGCCCCCAATCTGATGGTTCTTTTCCTCCTCAGGAAAGAATAAAGTGAGCCAGTGAGCAAAGTCAAAAAGAAAAGGTTGAGGAGTGGGGAGCAAAATGTTAAGAGAGGACACAAGTTCAAAGATGACATTTACAAGTCTCTTCTGAATGGCACATTCCCCAGAGGCCACCTAAACACTCTTTTAAAAAATAAATCAAAAACACAAAATAGAATTTTCCAGTTCATAAGATAGCAATATACTGCCCTTAAAATACAGACTCGTCCATTGGCCAATTAACACAGTCAGAAAAAAATGGAAAAGAATCTCTTCCCATCTGCCATCAGTCCATTCACTGCATTTAGACTTAATACAGGACACTCATAACAGCAGTGTAAACAGGACTGTAACTGACAGAGCATACAGGGAAAGTTGGATGAGATACTAATAAATCTGGAATAAAATGGTGATAAGACATGGCTTTGTGCATGGGAATACAGGAAAGGCAGGGCCTCAGTATTAATTGAAACTGTCCACAAGCTCCTGATGTTTACAGATTCACTTTAAATTCAGTCAACACAATATTCTGGGTGCTAAGAACAAGAGACATACTAAGAGTAGATTTTGCGCCCACCTCTTCCCAGGAACGCAACTCCACATACACAAACAGTCTGGGGCAGACTGGGATTAGTGTTTGGCATGGTGCCTGGAAGAGAGTAGCTCGGTAATAAACTGTTGAATAAATCAACATGTGAATAAGGAATCAAGTGTCACAAAAAGGATGGAATTTATTTTTTCCCTAAGAGGGCAGGACAGGTATCGAAGTAAGCACTTTAGTTCAAGTGAAAACGAAGGGAAGGACCTCGAGGTGAAGAGAGAAGCATGAGGAAGAGCGGGAGTCAGCAGGTAAAGGAAAATACAACACTTCTTTAAGGAAATAGCTGGAAAGTGGGGAGGGTGAGTGAAGATAATGAAAATCTTTTAAAGGGATGCTAAGAAATTTGGACTTTATCCTCAAATTGGAAAAGACCCTGATGCTGGGAAAGGCTGAGGTCAAAAGGAGAAGGGGACAACAGAGAAT
>NW_011440890.1:0-1238 GCF_000754665.1 Bison bison bison | reverse complement strand
GATGGGGATGATGTTGTCGTGACGATGATGCTCACTAACCCTTTTATCTTCTATAAAGTTGCCCCATGTATTTGTAGTCCCACAGTTTGCCATCCCTAGAAACTCAATCTTTTCTGCTTTGTCACTCTCTAAAAATGTATTGCTCTTTTGTTACGATGTGCTACAAGCCCAGGTTCTAACCACCACTTGGGATTACTCATCACTGGATACTCCCATATGTATGCATAATGCACATGTTTGTAAACTGGCTTGTTTTTCTCTTGTTAATCAGATTTTACTGGAGCCCCAGCTGGAGAACCTACAATAGACAACAGAAAAAAATTTCATCCTCTAGACCCTCAAATGTAAATATTTTTTATTTGTATGCCATATCATTAAAATGAGCTGAGGAAATGATTCTGATGCATCTCAGATACTCTGAGCTGGTATTGACGAGCACAGCAGTTTAGATGTGTAAGTATAACCAGAGAGCACAAAGCGTTAGCTTTTTCAGACAAAGCATGGCCAGTGGCAGGACTTGCCTGGTGGTCCAGTGGCTAAGAATCCGCCTTCCAGGATAGGGGACAAGGGTTTGATCCCTGGTCGTGGACTCAGATCCCACATGACGCTGGGAAGCCACGGAACTCGTGCACCACAGCTAGAGAAGCCTGCGGGTCATGACGAAGACCCAGCACAACTCAGAAAAGGAAAGAAAAGGAAAATGATCAGTGGCAACAGGGAGAGGGGAGCTTGTCTTCTAACAGGCATCTCTGAAAGGCAGCACTGCAGGGGGAAAAAAGTTACAAGATAGCAGAGGCAATTTACATTTTCATACTTAACCGAATTTCACTCCAGAAATCCAACACATTCTACTTTTAGCTCAAATTTTACTGTCTTAGTGGAGCCTTCTGTATCAGTCAGGGTTCAGAGAAGCAGAACCGTTAGCAGATAAACACAGGGTAAGAACTAAGCAGTCTTTGTAACACTATGTCTGGATGGAGTGTTCATCTTGCTCTTTAAGAGTTCTTCACACATTGGTGATATTAGTTCTGATCTGCAATATACACCACAAATATTTTCTTCCACTTTCTAATTTGCCTTTTGACTTTGCTCATAGAGTCTTGTGCCCTGTAAAGCTTCTTTTAAAATATTTTAATTTATACCTAGTTGAATTTATGAATCTTTTATTTTACTGGGATTTTTAGATGTCTTTAGAGTTTCCTTCCAGATTTCAAAAGAACTCACCTGTTTTCTTCCAG
>NW_011440889.1:0-1238 GCF_000754665.1 Bison bison bison | reverse complement strand
ATCTGGTTATTTCACCTCCTTATAGTAATTATAAGCAGGACCCAAAAGAAGCCTTGATAATACCAAGATTTCTAAGCAGACATAAATGAAATTCAACCTGAAAACAGAGAACAAATGCACAGACAAAGAGCATGTAAAATATGTTTTATTGTTCTTTAAAAGGGCTCAGGGTTTGGTTTTAAATCAGGCTGCACACCTTTCATCAGTATGACATCTCTCTCACCATGTCAAACTGGCTTCAGCTAGCAATACTTCATTAAATCCGAAAGAAAAAAATTTTTTAATTTTGAAGAAAATCCAGTTTTGAGAACAATTAACATTATTCTGTAATTTACAACAATATGAGGGCTGATGTTGCATGTTATTGTACATACCCTTCTCCTCATACAGAACCAGGAATGTCACTTTCCTAACTCAGGCAGGCACTGTTACTGGTGGGTACTGCACACTCGCTCGCTCGCTCGCTCGCTCACTCACACACACACTCTCTCTCTCTTCCCCCTTCCTCTCCCCCTCCCTTCTTCTCTCCCTCCAAACAACAAAACCCAGAGTATGTCAAAGGAAAAAGGTTTGTTATGGTATTGATCAAAACCCTTGGAGTCAACAGTCTGTCTGAGCTTAGAGGGTATGCTGTTTTGATCTTGAGCCTATGTTAAAGGAATCCACTGTCAGATTCTGAAATAAAGAACTTTGGATAGTACCATCATTTTTTCACTTTAAAATCCTAGAGACAATTTCAAAAAGCATTATTTTGCTTTGTTTTTTGGGACAGGGGAGGAGAGAATCTACAGATTTTCATTTATTTAAAAATCAAAAACAGCTCGGCACAGGAAATAGGCAGTTCTGTTTAAGGCATAAGCACAGGATTATGTCATTCTGCATTCGCAGTTCTGCAGCTACTTCCCATTTTACTTATTGAAAAAGCCAAAGACCTGGCAGTGACCCACAGGCCCTGGGTGATCTGGCTTTATCTCCCCTTGACCTCTTGCTCCTTGTACACAGCCAGTGCCCTCCCAGTTCAGGACCTTTGCCCTGGGGGCCCTGCCTTGAGTACTCTTTCCAATTCTCTGTGACTTGTGTTACTACCTTTACCCTCCTTTCTGAAGCACTTTCCACCCACTTTTTAAAGTGAAAGTGAAGTCGCTCAGTCCTGTCCGACTCTTTGCGATGCCATGGACTGTAGCCTACCAGGCTCCTCCATCCATGGGATTTTCCAGGCAAGAGTACTGGAGTGGGGT
>NW_011440888.1:0-1239 GCF_000754665.1 Bison bison bison | reverse complement strand
GCTACTCTATCTTCTCTAGTGATGATACAGCATATATCCCATCAAATTGTTGGTTAACAAAGGTGTTGTTATTTTAAATTCATGTGTGTGTGTGTTTTTTCACTAGATTTTGTGTTCTTTGAATTCAGGCATAGCTAACATCTTCTTAATCTGCTTCTTGTCAATATAAGAATGATGACTGAATAGGATAAAATAGAATAGGTTGAATTAGGTTCAATTATCTCCCATGGAACTTTCTAGACTTATGGTTCCATAATACACAGAAATTAAATAAAAACATTTAGAATTTGTTGAAATTATCTAGGTGTACAAAATATACCAAATATTATGTAGTTTCTTCATTTTCAAAGCATTAAACTCATCAAAAAATTCTTTGTCTGGATTTTCTAGCATTGTACCATATGTAGTCTGTACATGTATTTGAATTTAAATGTTTCTGAATTTATATACACAATATTTATTCTTTTACTTCAAAAAATGGTAGAAATTTGAACTATCAATCTTTAGCTACAGAAAAAAAGGTGTTCTATCTATAAAATGTAATTCTGCATATTTTATTGAGTGTTGAAATGTTAGCTGTTGTAAATTTATCGGAAGATGTGCTGAAACATGGTCAGTGACGAAGTCCTTAAGCAAGAAATTTTTAACTAAATGAGATAAAATATCCCCAAATTGTCTGTTGATTACAGTGGCTATTTGACCTCTTTATTTGATTATACCAGGATCCAAAATTGGATGTAGAGCAGACCACTGCTGGTGTATACAAACTAATTGTGTAATCAGCTATCGTTGTGCCCACATATTGTAAGGGCTGGGCTTGTAATTCTTCCTTCTGAAGAGTTACAATAGCAGTGTTCCTAGATTCAGTAAATCAACATTTTTGAGTTCTTACTATGTGGAGTACATTTGAAGATTTATTTAGAAAGAGTCTCTGCTTCCTATACACTAACATTAATAGCTTGATGTCAAGGCAATAACATTGTTACTGCTCCTAATTTTGAGACCATCAACAACAATAATATTTTATGATAATGTAGGCAGAGGAACCAGAAATCAAGTTGCCAACATCTGCTGGATCATCAAAAAGGCAAGAGAGTGCCAGAAAAAAACATCTATTTCTGCTTTATTGACTATGCCAAAGGCTTTGATTGTGTGGACCACAACAAACTCGGAAAATTCTGAAAGAGATGGGAATATCAGACCACCTGACCTGCCTCTTGAGAAATCTGTTTGCAGGTC
>NW_011440887.1:0-1239 GCF_000754665.1 Bison bison bison | reverse complement strand
ATAAGCTGTTATTATGAGGATTAGGGCACAGTGCCCAGCTGATGACCATCATCATTACTTCTGGGGTTGCATGGACTGTGTTAAGGCTCTGCAGAAGGTGGGAAGGAGCAGGAGGAAGGTGGGGACAGTGGTGTGTTTCCCCAGGCCTGCTGTCTGCCTGGCTGGGGCAGGAGCGCCTGGAGCCCTGGGCAGCCTGGAGCAGGGAACACTAGAATGTCAGGCTCAGGGCTTCCCTGGTGGCTCAGCAGTAAAGAATCTGCCTGTCCATGCAGGAGACACGGGTTTGATCCCTGATCCTGGAGGATCTCATGTGCTGTGCAGCAACGAAGCCCGTGTGCTACAACTATTAAGCCTGTGCTCTAGAGCCCAGGAGCTGCATCTACTGAGCTCACACGCAGCAACTGCAGAAGCCTGTGAGCCCTAGAGCCCACACGTGGCAACAAGAGAAGCCACTGCATGGAGAAGCCCGCACACCGCAACCAGAGAGTAGTCCCAGCTCGCCACAACTAGAGAAAAGCCTGTTCAGCAACGAAGGCTCAGCATAGCCAAAAATAAATAAATAAAATTATTTTTTAAAAAAGAAAATCAGGCTCAGGACATAGTGCTGGATGGACACCCCTCGCTCCCAGTGTGAGTGCTGAGCATGAGTGATGGTTTGGGGACACCAGCTGCCAGTTCTGTGTAACACTGGCCAAGCAAGGACGCTCTCTGGACCTCTCTTTCCTCATTCCTCAGGTGGAGAAGCCCCCTGCCCACCTCTCCTCCCTGTGCCGAGTAAGTGGGATGCGTGGCACCCAGCTGGGGAGTGACCCTGGGGCAGACACTCCCTCGGCTGGGTAGGGTTTGTTAGCCCAGGAGGGCCAGTCCGACCCCTCCACCCACCCTTGAGAGAAGGCTTAGGGTTAGGGTGATCTGGTCTTACCATCTCCCCCTTTGGTCCCGGCCGGCCCTGGAAGGAGAAGAGCAAGTGAGCTGTTTGCAATCAGGACCCCCTCCCCCACAGCTGCCCCTCTCATGAACATCTGTGTCTGCGACCATGTCAAAAGGGTTGAAATGAACAGAGAGGCGCTCTGGACGGGCAGCAGCCTCCCCATGGACTTGGGCATGTGTGGGGGCTCAACCAGGATGGGAGACCCTGAGGAGAACACAGGAGGCACCCTGAGGTGCTGGGGTGAGGGTTCGGGGGGTGAGGGTGTGAGCTAGAGTCCAGGCTCATTCCTTGATGCAAATATGGGGGCT
>NW_011440886.1:0-1239 GCF_000754665.1 Bison bison bison | reverse complement strand
CAAGAATACCGGAGTGGGTTGCCATTTCCTTCTCCTGGGGATCTTCCTGACCCAGGGATCGAACCTGTGTCTCCTACATTGACAGGCAGTTCTTTACCACGGAGCCACCAGGGAAGCCTGGCTGAACTTTAGAAATATTCTCCTGACGCCTGTGGTGGGGGGCTGATGGAAGGAGGAGGATGGAAAGGTGGGTGGAACTGGGTACAGAGGGGACAGGGGCAGGAGATCTTGGGTGAGGCCAGCAGGCAGCCTATAAAGATGAAGTGTAGGGTAGAAATTGCAGAGAGGAGCAGAGAAAGAGAACGCACTAGCCCTAAACCCCAGGGAGTCGTCTCCCGAGTAGCCCTCTGTCCCCTGCTTTGTTTCTCTTACTGCCTCCACGTTTCTGCCTGCCCACTTGCCTTTCTACTGCTACACTCAGGGCTTCCTCCATGACACTGGGATCAGCCCCTTAACTTTTCTTGACTCAGTGGCTCCTAACGCAAATGAACAGGCCTTTAGATTTTTAACATTTTTTAAAGGAAAGAGCCCATCCCAGACCCTCCAAAACTTTTTGTTTCTCACTTGGACCTAGAAGAGCAAGTATCAGCCTTACAGGTGCTTTGGATGGCTTTGAGGAGTCCATGAGGGACTGAAATAAAATGCACCAGCATTCCAGATGTAGGTCTCCAAGGCGAAGGCTTGGAAAAGGGAAAGCCCTCTGCTCCTTCCTCTCCTCCTTGCATCTGTGCTTCCCCTGTCCTCAGAAGTGGAGAGGGGTGGGCAGGGCCCAGGTCGCAGCTCACTGCAGGGGAAGGGCTGTAAGACAGCATGATCCTGGAGTGTGATTTCAAGTGGCCTGTCTCCATTGGGGGTGTTGGGACCACCTGGCACCTAAGCCTCTACCAGGCGCTCCCAGAGCTCCTTATACCACCTTGCTCTGTACCCACCAGTCAGTGTTTCCCTGACTTCTCTGGTGGTACCAATCACCTAGGTCCCTGGGGGCTGTAAAAAAAACACCTAAGTTTTCAAGGCCTGTCTCAGACCACTGAATCAGAATCTCCAAGGGAATGGTCTGGAAAGCTGTGTGGTTAACAAGTGACCACAGGTGATTCCTGTCAAGGATGTTTGGTGAGCCCTGCTGGTCTTTAAAGGCTCCTAGGATTAGGATATTGGAGAAGGCAATGGCAACCCACTCCAGTACTCTTGCCTGGAAAATCCCATGGACAGAGGAGCCTAGTGGGCTGCAGTCCATGGGGT
>NW_011440885.1:0-1240 GCF_000754665.1 Bison bison bison | reverse complement strand
GAGGAGAAGGGGATGACAGAGGGTGAGATGGTTGGATGGCATCACTGACTCAATGGATATGAGTTTGAGCAAACTCTAGGAGATGGTGATGGACAGGGAAGCCTGGCATGCTGCAGTCCATGGGGTCACAAAGAGTCAGACATGACTGAGCAACTGCACAATAAAACATATAATTACCTATAATCATTTACCTATAGTTATATAGGTACAAAGATGATGGTCTCTGCTGGAGAACAGCAATGGTGGCCATTAACACTGGCTTTAACATCAGGAATGGAGAAAGCCACGCTCAGTGCTCAACACTGCAGGGAGCATCAGTAAGTGTGGCAGCCTCAGGACCTGTTGACAAGGAGAGAATCTAGGGTCTCAGTGACGCCAGTGTCAGTAAGGTCAGGGAGTGGAACAGGCAGAAATCAGATTGCAGTTGGACATGAAAATGGGAAGGACAGACATTGGAAAGTTATGGTAAGCAACTCTGTCAAGAGTTTTGTCTGTAAATAAGAAAGAGAAGGACAATAGCTGCCAGTGTTCCAGAAGGAAATTTTCACTAGAGCAGGACATATTTAAATGTTGATTGTCTCTATATTGGCCCAGACTCTGGTTCAAAAATGACAAAATTCAAATTGACTGAAGGAAACAAGGGATTGTAATGGCTCAGCCACTCCATAGGCTGACATGGCAAGGTCCCAGGACCCCATCTAGTCCCCAGGAATCACCTCTTACCCTGTTCATCTCTGCTTTCAGACAGTCTTTAATCACCTGCTGGAAAAATGGTTAAAAGCAGCTCCAATTAGAAACCCCCATGGAGGGGGAATGCTTCTTTCTTAGGGGTCCTACCAAGCCCTTGTATTGACAATGACTTGGCCTAAAGACTGGGAGGAGAGCTGGGTCAGCCCCATCCAGATCACACAGGTGCAGAGTGATGGTGGGGCCTGGTTTCCCACTGGAAGAATAGGTTCTGTTGTCCAGACATGGGGCTGGAGAAACAGGAATGGGGCAGGGATTTAAAAACATTAAGGCCATGGTGGGGCGGGGTGGGGGGGAGGGTACTTCCCAGGTGGCACTAATGGTAAAGATCCTGCCTGCCAATGCAAGAGACTTAAGAGATCCGGGTTCAATCCCTGAGCTGGGAAAATCCCCTGGAGGAGGGCACAGCAACCCACTCCAATATCCTTGCCTGGAGAATCCCATGGACAGAGGAGCCTGGACAGTTACCATCCATAGAGTCACACAGAGTCAG
>NW_011440884.1:0-1241 GCF_000754665.1 Bison bison bison | reverse complement strand
GTGGGTTGCCATTTCCTTCTCCAGGGGATCTTCCTGACCCAGGGATCGAACCTGGGTCTCCTGCATTGTGGGCAGACGCTTTACCGTCTGAGCCACCAGGGAATCCCTAAGAAACCATAGACAATATATAAATGAATAGGCATGGCTTCATTTCAGCAAAACTGTATTTATACAAACAGGCAGCCACTCAGTTTGATGGCCCTCTGACTATTACTTCCTCATCCCTTATTTAGAGTATGGCCCATGTGCCTAACTTTAGCTTGGACTTTCAACCAGCTGAATGCCAGAGATGCTCAGTGAGGTCTCATCACTTGGGGTGGGCCTGAAATTCATGTTCCCCAGCACTGTATGACCCCTGATAACACTATTCAGCTGCAGCCTTGCAGCTGGCACTCTGCTAGACCTCAAGGAATCTCACCCTGTGTCTGCACAGCTCAGCATGAGGCCACTGAACCAGGAAAGACTGTTCTACAGACTGCTTTGAAACCCTGTTGTGCATCAGCCTCTTCTCCAGCACCCTACCCCACAAAGTCAGATGATTCAGCAGTCCAGACCTGTTGCTTCCTCTGCCTCAGCTCAGTGACACTGTCACTTTGCTTGGGCTCCACTTCTTTGTCCTGCAACAGAAAAGTGTCCCCAGACAGAAGGCTAGAGTGTATATGGGGATCACCTTACTTGTTTCCCTTCTCTTGAAGACTACAGTTTTGTGTCTGCCTGTTGTTCAGTGTCTGAAAACAGTTGCATCATGTATTTTAGTCATTTTTATAGTTTTCAGCAGGTGGCAAGTTTGATAACTGTTACTCTATTATGACTGGAAGTGGAATTGTGCCCTTGTTTTTAAACACTTATAGTCTGTCCTTTTTTAACATTCTAATCTGGTTCTAATATTTGTTGTCTTTTTCACTGCTTAGAGTTCTGGTAGAGCTAGTCTTTGCATCATAGGAGTTAACGTCACAGGATTTTGAATAGGTAATGCATGTACATGGTCTGTATTATTTATACACTACATAGAAAAATAGAGAAGCATATAGTGAAAAGTAAGTATGCTGTCCAGCCCTGTACCCAATCTATCCTTTTTATCTTATTTTCATGTGCCTTGTCAGAAATATTTCATGACTATGTGACTGGATAGGTGTATTTTTGAAGGACATACAAACAAGTACCTGTTTTTAAACAACTTCCATTCAAATTAATGAGTGGTTCAGATCTTTTCATTATGACTATTTTGTTTTCCCTTTCTT
>NW_011440883.1:0-1241 GCF_000754665.1 Bison bison bison | reverse complement strand
CAATATTTTGCATATGAGCATGTCCATGGGGTCGCAGAGTCAGACACGACTGAGTGACTGAACTGAACCGATACTATTAGGTATTTAGTCATTCTACTGTTTATGGACCTTGAGGAGGGTTTCCAGGTTTTGTTTTTGTTTTTTTTTTTCCTATTATGAACAATGGTGCTAAAAGAATCTTGTACACTTCTTCCAGTCACACGTACAAGAGTTTCTCCAGGGCATATGCCGACCGATGACCTACATTTTCCCCGATATGGACAACCAACAGTTCCAGTCTGAAAAGCCTATCTTTCCCACAGATCTTGAATGCCAGCTTTGTCACAGACTGAGTCTCCAGAAACAAACAGATCTATTTCTAGGCTCTGTCTTCTGTTTAATTTGGTTAAATGGATTGCACTGTCTTAACAGCTTTCTTGGCTATACTTGGATCTTTGCTTTTCCACATATTAGAAATTAGCTTATTTAACTGCACATGCAAAATCAGTTGGGATTTTGATAGAATTCAATGGACAGAGGAGCCTGGAGGGCTACAGTCCATGGGGTCACAAATAGACACAACTGAGCGACTAAGCACACAGCACAACAATGTGAGAAGAACCACCAGCTTTAAGACATTGAGTGCTCCAGTCCATTAACACGGTATTACTCTCTATTTCACACCCGGAACCACAGGATGTCCCTCTGTAATCAAAGGTAATATTCTGACCATCCAATCATGGTGTTATCAGATTTTCCCATTATTTAATTACTCTAGTTTCCCTCTCAATCAGTGCAAAGTTACTTAAAGACCATTTTTTATTATAGAATTTTCAAATATTTTCAAAAATACAAAAATACTGTAATAAGTATCCATGTTTATTTAACAATTCAACAACAATCACAATTTTGAAAATAATTATCAGAAAGCAAACCTCAAAAGTCATTTAATTTCACTTACAAACGCTTCAGTATGTACCTCCAACTTTTATATAATAATGTTATTATCACAACTAAGAAAAGTAACAGTAATTCCTCAAAATCAACTAGTACCTATCCTTATGCAAAGTTTCACAACTATCTCAAAAATATCTTTTTACAGTGGGTTTGATCAAATCAGGATCCTGTAAGGACTTTACATTGCATTAATTTGTTACAGACACACCTTGAGAGATTGCAGGTTCAATTCCAGACCAGCACAATAAAGTGAATATTGAAATAAAGTGAGTCACACAAACTTTATTTCAATATTCACTTTATTG
>NW_011440882.1:0-1241 GCF_000754665.1 Bison bison bison | reverse complement strand
TATTTCCCATTCATTAAAATGTGAAACATTAAATCCTGACAATAGCAAATGTTTCAGAAGTGCTGCAACAGGGGAGGCATATGCTCATGATTAAAGTGTAGTCTGGCACAATTACATTTGAAAACACAATAATAGAGGATAACACCAAAGATGACCAGATTCTAAGGTACAATTTTGCTTGTTGGTATCCAGCCCAGATAAATTTTTGCATATATATACAAGATAACAAGTAAAATAAAGATAATTACACTGTTGTTTTTAGTGATGAAACCTAGAAACAATTCAATACCAATATCTGTAACATGAGAATAGAAAAAGTGTGACTGTATTAGTTATGTAATGCTGCCATAAAAAAATTGCTACTGACTGGATGTTTTAAACAACAAATATTTATTTCTTACAATTCTAGAGTCTGAGAGTCCAAGATCAAGGAGTCAGTAGGTAGTTTGGTTTCTCCTGAGGCCTCTCCATGACTTTACAGTTGGCTATGTTTTTCTTGTGTCCTCATATGTCCTTTTCACTGTGTTTGTGTATCTTTGATGTCTGTCTCTCCTCTTATAAGGATATTGCCCCTATTGGATTAGTATCCCACTTTTATGACCTCATGTGTGTGTATGTATGCTCAGTTGAAGCCGGCTCATAATGACCCCATGGCCTGTAGCCCACCAGGCTCCTCTGTCCATGGAATTTTCCAGGCAAAAATATTGAATTGGGTTGCCATTTCCTACTCCAGGAGATCTTCCAGACCCATGGAAGTAACCCAAGTCTCCTACATTGCAGGCAGATTCTTTATCACTAGATAAAAGAATTCTTTATCACTAGATAAAGTTATCACAGATAACTAATTACTTCTTGAAAGTCTTGTCTCCAAATACAGTCACATTAGGGGTTAGGGTTTGAATTTGCAGGGACACAATTTAGTCCATAATGTTTACATATTCATATAATGGATCACTGTAGAGCAGCAACAGTAAATGACCTATCAATAAGGATAAACTTAAGCAAATGTTAAACACAAAACACAAGTATCACAAAGGTTTTAGATATGGGAAATAATATATAATATTTATTGCTTAGGAATAAAATAATGTGTAGTAAGTTTTAAATAACTGCACAAGAATAAAACATGCAAGATAGTCCTTTCGTCTGTAGGAGAAGGAGGGAAGATTCAATAGCATCTGTGTATACTAGATGCTTTAGCTCAGTTGTGGTTAGATGGTGCATATATGTATATTTATTTT
>NW_011440881.1:0-1241 GCF_000754665.1 Bison bison bison | reverse complement strand
AGTTGGTGATGGACAGGGAGGCCTGGTGTGCTATGATTCATGGGGTCGCAAAGAGTTGGACACGACTGAAGCGACGCAGCAGCAGCATATATATGTATATATTGTATTGTGGCGTTGTCATCCTTCTAAAACTTACTTCATTAACATTTGATTCTGGATTAGATAATCCATATTCGTATGTGTATGAAGTTCAAGTTCATTCATATTCATTGCTATTTATCATTTCACTGTAAAAAAAAAAGTAGGACATTTGTCCATATTTCTCCTGACAGAAATTCAGTGTTTCCAAGTGACTACTGTTATAAAAGATAGTGTGATAAACATTCTTAGAGTATTTTCTTGTTTGTGTGATATTCCTGCAGGTGGAATTTTAGGGTAATACATACTTTAGTTATTGTTGAGGTCACTCTCAAAAGTGGCTGTACAAATTACTCTCCTTCATGACTATGTGAAGTATCCCCTGTTTGACACCTAAGCCTCATTTGCTAATGTTATATATTCAAATTTTTTGCAAATATTTTTAATTCAAAATGTTTTGCTTTCCACTGATTATAAGAAGACTGAGAGCATCACAAAATCTAATGATTTTGACTTTGTTTTCCTTCTATGAATAGCTGATTTATAATTGGGTCATACATATTTTCATTATTTATTTGTATGAGATATTCATATACTGACTATAACTTTTAATTAGTTAACTATGCACTGCAAATTAACTTCCATATGTATGTTGCTTGGTTTGCTTATTATTTATGATGATTTATTATATTTAATGTATTCAGTAGCTAAATATATTAATCTTTTTCTATGTGGTTTGTATATTTTGTGTCCTATTTTTAAATGTTTTTAAACACTTAGGTCATAAGGGTAATTTATAGGATTTTCTGCAAAAATGTTAAATTTTTGTTTTTGAAATTGAGAATTACATGCCAAGTGAAAATACTTACTGTATATAATGCTAAATCAGAATTTATGCATTTCTTATAAAAAAAGCAGTTAACTCAGAAAAATTTATTGGAAAGTTTAGTTTCTCCCCCAGTCTCTGTTGTATAAATTTTCTCATCACAGTAGTTTTTTTAGACCTTCTATTGTATTTGTTAGCAATATTTGTTGACCTATGAAATCTGCTGCTGCTGCTGCTGCGTCGCTTCGTCGTGTCTGACTCTGTGTGACCCCATAAACGGCCTCCTACCAGGCTTCCTTGTCCCTGGGATTCTCCAGGCAAGAACACTGGAGTGGGT
>NW_011440880.1:0-1242 GCF_000754665.1 Bison bison bison | reverse complement strand
GTGCCTGCTGGTTAGTGGGGCCTGGTGTTGAGATGAGTCAGGGCCACCTGCTGATTAGAGTAGAGGCTGGGGAATCCAGTAGTTCTGGTTTTGAATCCCTTTTCTGCAGTTTTGAATCCCTTTATGATTTGGAGTAAACTAAATCACCTCCCTAAACTATGTTTTGAGACAGGAAAGAGTATATAGGAAGACATGGTGACCAAAGACAATACTGTGGGAATAAAATAGTTGTATTTACTTTAAAGATTATATTGAAATTAAAATAATAATACATGTAAAACATGTAAGGACTCAAAAGTAAGAGTCCCTATTTTTAATTCCACACTGTTAACCCCTGTATAATTCCTTTTTGAAACATCTTGGTTCTTCTTGCATCTTTTCTTTCTCTCTTCTTTGTCCCTGATTTCTTTTCTATCTCTTGTTGTCTTACTAGATAGAGGGCATCCCTCAGAGTTTAGTTGTCAGTTCTCTAATCTTTCGCGTTGAAGAATTAGACGTTCTTCTGGCTTCCTCTGTCAGTGTTACACAAATGATTTTAAATTTACCAGTAACCCTGACCTCTTCCCTAGGTTTCTCTTCTTAATTGGATCTATTGTTCTCCTAAAATTTCTACTTGATATGTCGGTCTCCAAATTGTATCCATGATCCCTTGGACTGTAGCCCACCTGGTCCCTCTGTCCCTGGGATTTCCCAGGCAAGAATACTGGAGCGGTCACCATTTCCTTCTCCAGGGGATCTTCCCGACCCAGGGATCATGTCTCCTCCTTGACACGTGGATTCTTTACCACTGAGCTCTACCTGGAACTATTCCATAATTCTGCTTCATTTGATTTCAACAACAACAACAACAACAACAAAAATAGAAGGGAAGTGATCTAGATTTGTCAGATTTTTACTTTGCCAAGCATTGGTATTTAAGAAAACAATCAAATTCACCATGTACTCCATTTTGTATGTAAAGGGCATTTTAACATAACTGTTTTAAAAGACCATAATCTTACGATTTTAAATAATGTAGTGAATACTTTATTATGTTTTGCTTTAGACTGCCAAAAACTTCTGTATAGTTAAACACTGCTTTGGAGTAAGCATATTATAGTCTTGATATTGATCTGCCTAAAATTTGATTTTGATTATGTTTGTCAGTGCTTAAAATGGCCTGCTGCTAAGTCACGTCAGTCGTGTCCGACTCTGTGCGACCCCATAGACGGCGGCCAACCAGTCTCCCGTCCCTGGGATTCT
>NW_011440879.1:0-1242 GCF_000754665.1 Bison bison bison | reverse complement strand
TTGTTGGCAAAGAAATGTCTCTGCTTTTGAATATGCTATCTAGGTTGGTCATAACTTTCCTTCCAAGGAGTAAGCAAATATTAGTGCTCTACTATTACTAATTCATTTACACAGACACCTTCATTAACCTACTTGTAAAGTGATTAAATCAATAATGAAGAGAAATACTGAAGAGACTAAGAACATGAACTAGTAATTCACAAAAGAGTTAAGTAAAAATGGAAACAAAAAGAAAAATAGTTAAATTCTGTAATAAGCAATTAAATGCAAAATGAAACAGTGACTATCACTTTTATCCTATCAAACTAGCAAAGAGATAGGAAAAATAATAATATTCAAAGGTGCCAAGGTTGTTTCATAACTTAAACGCTGGTAAGATGACTATAATTAGCAAATTTCTAAAGGTGTAGAGTGCTTTTGAATTCTAGTCACATATTTAAAACCTAGAATGGAATATTCAGAACAGCCAGATTAGGGTTTACCTAAACATGCACCAGTTTGTCAGATAACTAAAAACCATGAAACTGGGGAGTAACATCTGTATTGTCAATGTACACCCATGGCCCTAACAGGACAGGCTGTACATATGGTACCTATGCAATAGTTTTCTAAGGATTTTCTCACAAAGGGAAGCTTTCTAATAAACTCAAAATAATTTGCTGCAAATCTGAATGGCACTAAGGGCAAATATGCCAACATTTACCAAATAGCTTTAAACTGCCCTTACCTTTGCCCAGCAATTCCATCAGAATTTACCCCAAGGGCATAATAAAGATTTAGCAGGGATGTTTAGAAGGGATTATTGTTTATCATAGAAATTAAAAACCAGCTAGTTCAAGAAAAGTGGATGCATGGACATATCTATGTATCTGTGTTTATCTATATTTGTTCATAAGATGGAAAACTATGCAGCCCATTAAGTGATGTTGGAGAGGAACATTTCCTTTCACAGAAAAATGTCCAAGGAAAGACTTCTGCCTAAACAAAATGCAAGATATAAAAGAGTCTGTATAGCAACACTATGGTGTTATTTATAACATCGGATGGGTGGCTAAATAAGAATTTTTTTTATCATCAGTTTTGCTTATCTATCCCTTATTATTTCTCTATAATGACTAAGTATTACTTACATAAAGGCAATAAAAGAAAGAAAAAGTAAAAGTGAAGTTGCTCAGTCGTGTCCGACTCTTTGCAACCCCATGGACTGTAGCCTACAAGGCTCCTCAGTCCATGGAATTTTCC
>NW_011440878.1:0-1242 GCF_000754665.1 Bison bison bison | reverse complement strand
GTCACCTGTCCCAAGGTTACAAATTATACAGAACATTTTAACAAAGCAGAAAAATTACCATAGGCCAATGCATTAATTCAACAAAAGGATCATTCTTTTGAAGACCCTTTGATGGTGCTTCTGAATTTGAAATTGTTTGTTCATGTGAGAACAATAACTATTTTTCCCATTTTTTTCAGTCCCTGTATGTTTTCAGTAAATTGATAAGAGAATAGAAATTCTTTCTTATCTACCACTTTCTCTGGGTTAGTCTTTCTCTGCTCCTCCTGAAAATCTATGCCAGCTCAGTGTTTATTTTTATTTTCTCCTTCACTTACTGTAATCTGTGATGGATCACTATGCAATTAATTCGTATTACCACCACATCATTACAATAATCTTTTCAATTACCTTGAATTGAATATGGTCCTGATTTGACAAGTTCTCATGTCTTCTCATAAGAAGTCATATGAATGCATCTGCTTTTCTCAGCCTCTGAGGACGATGAAGTGACCATGTTCTTACAGGGTTGTTTTTTTCCCCACTTCCACCCTCATTCCATTTAGCCTAGGCATCTACAGCTAGTGATCTATGAGCCAGAGGTGGCCCAAACGTATTTATCCCTAAATGTATGTCATTTAAAAAAAAAATTTGTATTAGTGGCCAGCCTCAAAAACTGGATTGTTTGCGTAAATCCAAATGTCCTGTTCCTGTTTTTAAAAAGGGCAAATGTTGAAGTATCACTTTGCCATCTGCACCAGTCAGCCGAGGCTTGGTAACAACTGGCCTCTGTTTACAGAACAGCCGGTTTGCAGCGCGCTGCAGTACCGTCAAGTCCTACGGCCTCTGTCGAGTCAAAGCGTCAGTTTCTATTTTGTATTTGCACGAAATAGAAATTTGTATTTCTATTTTGTATTCGTATTCTATTTTTATTTTCTGTTTGTATTTTCTTCCATTGGAGCTGAGATGAACTACTTCATCTATCTGCATCCCTGGAGAATGAGGGAGAATGAAAAAGGCAGAGAGAGCTGGATGTCTCAGCAAAACTGGGAGGGAGGCTTCTTACCCTCAGCTGTTTCCCCCAGGACTCCTGTCGACACTTGAGTTGGCATTCTGTGATGTAACCTATTGTTCCACATTTTTTACAGTTTGTATTATGGTTCTCAAGAGAAGCAGTATCTTTACTATATATATGTATACACACACACACACACACACACACACACACACACACATATGCATATGTGCTAAGTCGCTTCAGTT
>NW_011440877.1:0-1242 GCF_000754665.1 Bison bison bison | reverse complement strand
CTGAATGGGAGGGGAGTTTGGGGGACAATGGATGTATACATATGTGTGTGTGTGTGTGTGTGTGTGTGTGTGTATGGCTGAGTTCCTTCACTGTTCACCTGAAACTATCGCAACACTGCTTGATAATTGGCTGTATCTCAATACAAAATTAAAAGTTTCAAAAAGAATTCTAGGAATTAATACTAAAGAATACTCGAAAGAATTAACAATGTGAAGATACTCACTGTAACATCATTTATAACAGACAAAATTTTGAAAATAACTTAAATGCCTGTATTTAGAGTTCTTTAGGTTGCAACTGACCAAGAACTCAACTTATAAGGATTTAAACAAAAAGAAAATGCACTGGCTCTTGTAACTAAAACAGAGAGAGAGAGAAGCAGGCTTTAAGGCTGTCTTCAGGTTCCAACAGTGTCACCAGAATGAATCTTTTGAGTCTGCTTATTCTGAGAGTCAGCTCCACCTTCTAAGTGGTCCACTTAATGGTCATCATTTGAACACCACCAAATCCAGAGCATGAAAATCCGTTTTCCTAGAAGTCCTAACAAATATGTTCTTGCATTATGTTAGTTCTAACTTGGTTACATATCCACCCTGATCCTGATTATATGGCTTTGCTAGAGCAATCTCATGTAAACCATATGGCTAACAATTGGGTAGTAGGAGTTTACAATAGAAATGTGGGGTGCAACTGTCACTAACAGGAAGAATTGATACTATGCAATGGACTGGGATTTGCCATGACTTCTAGTGATAAGCCATTGCTTAAATATATTGCGATACATACATTAAATCTATGTTGAAGAAGAATATTTTTACATGGAAAAATTGCCACAATATATTGTTAAGACAGAACAAGTACTAACTAGAAGAATGGAAAACAATTACAACAAAATATTAATAGTGGTTATTTCTGAGTAGAGGGAGTTCATAAATCCTCTCAACTCATAAGCAAAATTTTGTGTGTAAAAGCCATTTAGTATAAATAGGTTTCATAGTATTCATCTAGCTCTCAAAGAGTTATGTAGTTCACAAAAAAAGATAAGATTAAATGATTAGGGCATCCTCGCAGTTCTGAAGATGAGAAAACTGGGGTTGAGAGAGGCTAAATGCTCTCCTCTTGGTCACAAAAGGAACAGGGTACCAGTTTCAGATCCCTGAACAGACGCTCTTCCCATTTTGCCATGATGCCTTAATTTAGCTGGTCAGGTGACATGGCCCAGGTTGCAACTTCTTGTAAAT
>NW_011440876.1:0-1242 GCF_000754665.1 Bison bison bison | reverse complement strand
GCTCCCTTGAAATAAAAATAAAATGCAAATCAGCATTCCTATTCTGTACATCTTCACAAATATTTTATACATACATAATGTTGTGCTTCGCTTGACAGTGTTCCATCTTCCGTGAATGGAGGACTGTCTGTTGCTCTATGAATTCACACAATGGCAGTAAAGACAGAAAAAGAGTAGAGAACAATATAATGCCTAGACTAGTATGCATTTTCTGCAGAAATATAAATTCTTTATATAACCAAGAGCTATAACTTTGCACATATGTGAAATGAATATAAAAGTCTGAGCCATGATTATTACATGAATTTACTCGATCAACTCTTTAATAATACTTTTTACCTAAACCATATATTTTCCCAGAGTTGCCTAGTCTTGTCATCACTACAAAAAGGTTTCAGACATTGACTGGTCAGTGCTGTAGGTAAGACTTTACTTCACTATTTTATTCTTAGCAGATAGAACATTTCCAGACACATGTAACTGTTAAATAATTTTTGTGGAATTTATTAAATGTGTCATAGATACAAAGGGTCTCCAGAAAATCAAATGCTTGTATTTTGTAACTGGTGGTAAAACTGCAGAGTAATTACTGAAGACAGTTATACAACCAAAAGTCCCTTTCAGGCTGTGGGAATGAAAAGAGCACTGCTGATTTCTGCAGAATTACTACTGTACAAGTATGATCAAGAAAAGAAATAGTGTGTCAGTAGTGATGGTGGAATAAACCAGCAGTGAAATTTATGGACAGAACAGTGCATTGCTATTGCTCTGCTTGTTCTGGAATCCATCAACGTCCTGGGTTAGTTATTCTGCCTGAAATCTACCAGATGACCTGTTGGTCTACTTTCTCTGATCTTCCTTGGATTCTTTGGACTGTCAAACTGACACTTTTAGCTCTCTCGTGTTGAAAAACTTTGGTAGCCATGCATGGTTCAGGAGTATACATTGGATCATGTAATTTCATCCTAAAATATAATTTGACTCTAGAATGGCCCTTAGAAATGACAAATCCTGACTCAAATGTGTGTCCTTTAAGAACGAAGGTCAGTAAAGAAAAATAATTTAAATAATTGTCTAAAAGAATTCTCCTAGATATCTTCCATCTATCCTTCCAGATCCACTCTACTTTTTCTAAGTTACTTTGTATTCAGGGAGGTTGTGGAGAAGGCAATAGCACCCCACTCCCGTACTCCTGCCTGGAAAATCCCATGGACGGAGGAGCCTGGAAGGCTGCAGTCCATG
>NW_011440875.1:0-1242 GCF_000754665.1 Bison bison bison | reverse complement strand
TTTATACCAGCTGTTTCTCTCCATTTGCCAAATTGTTACATGGTATTCTAACTAAAGTGTATGTATCTGAAAATTAGAGCTTCACTATCCTTTTTAAATGTTTCATATTATAACTTTTATAATTAATACAAGAAACACTGATAACATAATTGCCCATGAAAGAAGGAATGAACTGTAAGTCCTTAAATATAAATTATATCACACATATTAGCATGGCTGTAAACAGCTTTAAACCTTTTATAACCTGTTATGAGACAAAAGATGTCTCTCATCAAGGATGATTCTCAAGGTATTCAGGAGACTATTAACAAAAAGTCTAGAAAAATAATTGTGTGAATCTAATTCAAACATAATAGTTGATATAAAAATTTTAATGGAAGCAAATAAACATAAATTTGAAAAGGTTTTATTTGGACATATATAAATTTTGTTTTAATAGTTATTTAAACACTTCACATTTATTGTAGTCATATGGTATGGGAAAAAACTGTTATTAAGTTTCCAAGTTATATAGATTCTCCTACATTCTCTGTAATTTATTGCAGTTAGGAGTACCTGTAGCATCATTTCATATGGATGGATGCTGTGAAATTTGGTGAGTGCTGCCCAAGCAAATGTAATATCAAATAGCAGTTAGTGATCAACCATTGCTTCCAGCCTCCTGTGTAAAGATGATACTCTTTTGAATGTCCTTTTTAGCAGATACTGTTCACTTAAAAAATTAGGACCCTGTCAGAAAAGTTATAACCACTTCCAGTACTCTATAGGAATTATAAGGTGATCTATCTAAAAAAGTAGGGAGGTCATCTAAAATTTTGAGTTACTTTAGTCCAATCCACAATATTGAGAAGTTCAGTCAAATTAATTTTTGAATTTTCCCCATAAGCCATGGAAGCATAGATAGCCAAAGAGTGAAATGGTTTCCTAAAACAGTGATAGGGGAGGAATTTTAAGGCATTAACATTTTTCCTCCCTCTTAAGTACACATGCAGCTTGCATATTAAAAAGGAACCCAATTCTGTATATCTGCATGAGCTGCAGTATTCCTGATGTTTTAGTAATCTTTTATAAAAATATTTTTCATTTGCCTTCCCTTCTCTGCTGCTGCTGCTGCTAAGTCGCTTCATTCGTGTCCGACCCTGTGCGACCCCACGGACGGTAGTCCACCAGGGTCCCCCGTTCCTGGGATTCTCCAGGCAAGAACACTGGAGTGGGTTGCCATTTCCTTCTCCAGTGCATGAA
>NW_011440874.1:0-1242 GCF_000754665.1 Bison bison bison | reverse complement strand
CAGTGTTCTTGCCTGGAGAATCCCAGGGACGAGGGAGCCTGGTGGGCTGCCATCTATGGGGTCACACAGAGTCAGACATGACTGAAGCGACTTAGCAGCAGTAGCAGCAGCATATAGTACTCACTCAATAAACATTCCTGGAATAAATAAATACTTCACTTAAGAGATAGCATTATTATGCACCTAAATCATTCCCCCATTCATGCTAACCATGACCTTTCAAAAAATAAATGAATTTGTCTGCTCCAATAGCAAAGAATGGGCTAAAAATTCTTCCCAGCTTCTCCTGACTACCCATCAGAGACATGAGTATCACCTGTCAGGTGGCTGTCAGACCCAAGTTGAAATTGCTGCTGTTCTTTTCATCAACTTATAGCTTTTATGCCTCATACCATTTCCTTAATTTAAGGAAGCTAAGTTTTGTTTTTTAAGTAAATAAAGAATTAAAGAGAAAGAAAGAGTAGCTCCGTCAAAGAATTTTACTGTTTTGCTTAAGGACACCAATATGATCTTTAAAGAGATTTACTAAGAATAGTAGAGATGGTTACCTTTGTTTTTATTATTGCTGCATTAAAGGGTACAGGTAAAATCTTTGATAGTAAAAGAAACCTCCACCCATTTTTAGAGGGGATCTTTTAAATGTACCTACATGTATAGATAAGTAGATTCTTTGCTATATCAGACACTGAAGTTTCAGACTAAGGTGGAGGATTTAATTTCAGATACCTCTCAAGCTTTATACTGTTATTATAAGTAGAAAATGATTCCAGCCATTATGAACCAAGATCCAGAAGAGTCCCTGCTGGTTTTGTCTAACTCTGACTTCACCTTTTACAACTTGTGTTTCACCTTCCAAAAGACATTCTCCCACCCCCCAAGCCCCACTGCCTGCCTACAGAGATACAGCAGGGCATCGCTTTACAGTTCCACGTGGCTTTAGCCTTGTGGAGCCAGAGCCCTATCAGATGTGCTGCTCCTTCTTTTCTGCAGCACGGCAGCAGCACTCAAACAGTTAACCACCTTCCAAGTGTCCCAGTAATACATTCCTGCTGCAACACTCCTCACCTCTCCAGAATCGAATTTCTGCAAATGTCTGTACATGGAGACACTCACTCCCCAGCTCAACAGAAAGGGCGGCAGTCGGGGCCAAGCGGAGTAAAAAATGAGCTTACAAATGTGGGGCAGGACATGCGTGGCTGGTTTTTTCTTTTTCTTTTGACTCAAAGAACTCAAGCTTCTCTG
>NW_011440873.1:0-1243 GCF_000754665.1 Bison bison bison | reverse complement strand
ATACAGCCTTGACATACTCCTTTTCCTATTTGGAACCAGTCTATTGTTCCATGTCCAGTTTTAACTGTTACTTCCTGACCTGCACACAGGTTTCTCAAGAGGCAGGTCAGGTGGTCTAGTATTCCCATCTCTTTCATGAATATAGTCATCAAAACTCTAAGAAATACTAGCAAACTGAATTCACCAAAACTCTGCCTTCTATCCACCATTGGTCTTACTTGGGAGTTACTTGTCCTTTCCATTTTATCAGGAGATTTCTGAATGATATTTCTTACCTGATTTTAGACCCATAATGGTTTCTTACCTCTTCCAAGAAGAAAGGGCTAATTTTTTCCCCCTGTATTCAGCTGCAGCATGCATTTTCTTGTGTGTTCTGTATATGACTGGCCTTGCTGCCACTCATCCAGCTGCATAAGGCTTTTTATTCACAGATATGCAAAACAAGACTTTGGCTCTGCTCACGCTTCTCTGTAGCCAATGATCACTACAGGCAATACTCTCTAGAGTATTTTTTATTATCTCCTGACTTGACACTGGGTATCCCAGATGGTGCAGTGGTAAAGAATCCACCTGCCAGTGCAGGAGACACAAGAGCAGTGGTTTCAACCCCTGGTTTGGGAAGATCCCCTGGAGGACGAAATGGCAACCTGCTCCAGTATTCTTGACACTAGTCATTATTCTGAGCACACGTTTTTCTGAGAAGGAGCTTGCATGTGATAGCAGACATACCTTTTGTGAAGTGCCTCCTCCTCTTGTACTTGGTCACAGATGAGGCAGTTTTCAGGTCCAGTTTTCTTCTTGGAAGGGTTTCTCCACTTCAGGACTTCAGAATTGTTAATTATGATGTCAGCTCCTTGATGAACGTAAAGAAACATGAGTTTTTAGTTCTTCCAGATTTTCTTCATTATTAGGTTGCTAGCACAGTCTTTGCAAGTTTCTACATCCTGAGTGCACAGCAAAGTTTGGTTTACAATTTTGACATCTGTTCAAAAATTTTCTCAGTCATAAGATCAACAAAAACACACTGATGTTTCCTAAATGTAGAAACTGAATGTCTTCCTCTATCACTCTGGCTCTACTTGTTCTCATTCTATATTCTGGTCAATTTTCCATCGTGTATTTTCTTCCCTCTTTTTCATGCCTGTCCACTGTTCTTTCATGTCTATCCCATCCCAATTATCCTTTTGATCTTTCTGTCTCATCTTATATCCAGCATCATTCTAGTGACTTGAACAACTATCCT
>NW_011440872.1:0-1243 GCF_000754665.1 Bison bison bison | reverse complement strand
GACCCCCATGAACTACTGCACACCAGACTTTCTTGTCCTTCACTATCTCCTGGAGTTTTCTGATTCATGTCCACTGAGTCAATGATGCTATCTAACCATCTCATCCTCTGATACCCTCTTATCTTTTTGCCTTCAATATTTACAAGTGTCAAGGGTTTTTTCTAATGAGCCAGCTCTTCACAAGTGGCCAAAGTATTGGAGCTTTAGCTTCATCATCAGTCTTTCCAATGAATATTCGGAGTTGATTTCCATTAGGATTGGTCTAATCTTCTTGCAGTGCTATAGAAGGAAGAAATTTAATAACTGTCTAGTTAATAGCCAATGACTGAAGTAAGACTTCCTACCAAAATGGCTTATAGCAAAACAAATGAAATTAGAAGTGCCCTTAATATGGCATTGCTGGGAGAGTAAAACCTTGTGGAGCTTGTTGGGTTTCTTTCTTTTATTTGAAAGGGTAAAACATTAATTTTAAGTGTCCCATATAGAATTTGGTAAGTATATTTCAATACCAGAAATAAGCACTAAAATAGTATACTAAGAGATATGGTCATGTCAGTAAAAAAATTAAAATGAAATTTGGAAAATTCAAATAACCCAAAATAACTCACTACCCCTGACATCCACAAAGGAAAATAAAAAGAATATTGGCAAAGCAATTTGAAAGAATTAATCATTCAAGTTTAATCAGATTTTCTCTAAGTGTTGGTACATATGCTGATGGTTTCTGCTATGGGCTGAATGTTCAGTGTCCTACCCCTCCCCCACAAATTCACATGTTGAAGACTTGATGCCAAATTTTTCTCTAGAAAAATACATTTACTATAAAGAACTGGCTCCTGCAATCGTAGGGGCAGGAAAGTCCTAAATTTTTAGGGAAGGCCACAAAGCTGAAAATTCTGAAAATAATTGTAGTCTTAAACCTGAAGACAGTTTTTAGTCAGATTTCCTGCCTTCTTTGGGACCTCAATCTTTTCTAGTAAGGAGTTCAACTGATAATACACATCGTGGAGGTTAATTTGCTTCACTAAAATTCTACTGTTTTGAATGTTATCACATCTAAAAAAATGCCTTTTCAGCAACATCCAGTCTGGTGTTCTACCAAACAAATGGGTACTATAGCCTGGCCAGGTTGAAATATAAAATTAGCCATTATAATAAGAAATATTTTTAGAGATTTTTTAAATTGAATTTTAGATTCAGCATTTTTGGTGTTAGTGTAATTGGGTTAAGCTCCATATATAAT
>NW_011440871.1:0-1243 GCF_000754665.1 Bison bison bison | reverse complement strand
TGGGATTCTCCAGGCAAGAATACTGGAGTGGGTTGCCATGCCCTTCTCCAGGGGATCTTCCAGACCCAGGGATTAAACCCAGGTCTCCTGCATTGCAGGCAGATTCTTTACCATCCGAGTCACATACTATTACACCTGATCTTTTAAGTGTATGGAAATTAAGAAACACAAAGCTACAACTCATTTAGCAATCAAGAAAGTTGATTCATTTTTTCATTTATTTCATCTCTAATGTCCATATACATAAATTGAAAAAGTGGGGAGAACATCAAGTATTTTGAATGAGCTGACATTCCAGGAAATACTTTGGAATTGACACTTGGCCCCTTATGGCTGAACTAAAATAATGTTAAAAGTCTAATAAAAAATCTACCAATATTTGTCTTATTATAGGCTGAATTGCATTTACAATCAAAGACAATATAGATCATTGTGCATCCCTATTTCTTCATATGGATAAGATTTTCAGTAACCTGCCACAAAAATATAAGCTGAGAAACTTTTTATTATTTATTATTATTCTTGCAATGGAAATGGCAGAGTAAAGAAAAGATATGTTTCACCTATTGGAAACAGACCATGTACTTTTTTAAAATTCTACACAAGTATCCAGAAAGTGAAATCACTGACTATATTTTATGTAAAAAAGACGCATAATACCATGTCCTTAGTACCTATTACATATTCTAAGTGACTTACATATATTATTTTTTAGCATGCTTAATTATTTTCACTTTTATGAATGAGGACACCAAGGCATAAAGGAGTTATGCAACTTAGCCAAAGTCACACATCTAGTATGTGGTAGAGATGGAATCTGAAACCAGGGCGCCTTCATCAGTATTTCCATACTTAGTCAAAAAGTGATAGAACTTAAGACCCTTGTGTATCAGTCAATCAAAGTTATAGAAAATGCAATAGATGGAATTTTAAAAAATCAAGGTCATATCACTTAATCATTCTATTCAAATGCATGCTAGGGACCACAGTATGTTCATTCAGAGCAGTGGGGGGCTGTAGCATTGTCTAAACCTGGAAAAGCTGCATCACCAAAATACTTGAGAATAACTTCCCTACTTCTTGATATAATCTAAATTCAGCATGTAATCAAGATGTAATCCAAAATATAACCTAGCAGGAAGGACCTGCTAGAGGAGAACATAGGTAAAACACTCTCTGACATACATCACAGCAGGATCCTCTATGACCCACCTCCCAGAATATTGGAAATAAAAGCAAAAAT
>NW_011440870.1:0-1244 GCF_000754665.1 Bison bison bison | reverse complement strand
TTTTTTTTTTTTTTTTCCTGTTCTGGCTATTTTGAGCCCTCAGGTGGGTATTATGACAATGCTGCTTGCACACATTAATATGCAAAAAAATTGTCTAAAATCTCATTAAATGCAAGTTCTGTTTTCAGTAGGTCTGAAATGGGGTCTGAAATTCTGCATCTCTAGCAGGCTTCTAGGTAATGCTGAGGTTCCTGGTCAGTGGGCCACACTTTGAATAGTGAAGGTCTGTAATATTCACTGCAAGAGATGTTTAGCATGGAGAACAAAAGATCTCCAACACTACAAATGGAAAAATCTCTCCCTTATTCCTTTAACCATGAGCCATCTGACCCTTTACCCTTTGCACAAGGTTGCTTCCTGTGTAAAGCTACATGAAGCCAGTATTTTCTGGACGATATTGAAGATACATCAAATCAGTTGGCATTCCCTTGCCTTGCTTCGTTTTGCTTTGTAACTGTAACTCTCCTATCATGAGTTGCTCTCCATGCAGAGGGTAGGTGAACCATTTCCCACCACAGTGCTGTGCCCCAGTATCCTTATTTACCTTCTGCAAAACCTTGCAGCCTGAGCCTGCTGTAAGCAGAGAAGTGCTGTCTCCCACCCAAAGCTGTGGCATAGAGTATCTGATACTTTTATATTCCCAACTGCTTCTTTGCTCTTGTTCAAAACTAGTTCCTCATTTTTAAGAAGCTATTAATCACACATCAATCTCAGTACCTTGCATTTAGTAGGTGATCAATAACTCTTTGCCAAATTTGACTGGTTATCTAATAAAGAAGGATCTCCCTGGAGACAAAGAAGCCAGATTCTTCACATGGCATTTCAGAAGAATGGTTAACATTTACTTTCGATTTATTTACAGACGAGTGGAGATGTTTCAAAAAGCCAACCAGCGACGTCGTCTTCAGGGATTTACCTCTTACAATTTTTAGAGCCAGATTAATTCCTTAATGTCAAGTCCTACAGATTGGCTGAGTTAGGAAGTGGCTGTCTCTGCCCGCCTGCTCCATGCCTGCCCAAAATTCTACTTTGACTATAACTAGCCATTGGTCCAAATGTCACTTTTCCTCAAGGTCAGGTCATTTTGTCAAGACTCAACCAATTGAACCAGCGAGTGACAGGTGACAGAAGCTCAATTCAGCTTGAGATTGAATTGAGTTCAGTAGAAAGAGAGAGTGCCTGGAAAATCCCATGGACGGAGGAGCCTGGAAGGCTGCAGTCCATGGGGTCGCTGAGGGTCGGAC
>NW_011440869.1:0-1244 GCF_000754665.1 Bison bison bison | reverse complement strand
GCTTTGTATAATATCTCATACTCTATTACCAGCAAAATAAAGATAACGATGATCCCACTCCTCATGGAAAAGACTAATTTCCTCTTAACACTACAGTGACAGTTGTATCTACAGTAAACCCACAGGTTAGTATTTTAGTACAGTGTCAGTGGAATAAACCAAGGAATTGCCTTTGTGGGTAGGAATTCACCTGGAGTCATTACAGTTGGAAACAACAATCACCTTGTTCTTGCCATTTCCCATTGAGTTTACCTATATTTAAGCTCCTTGAGAGGTTTCAAAGGATCAGACCACCAAGCCAGGGTGTATTTTCCTGGAAAACTACTAAGAAGAAATAGACCTTGTAAATCAAGGAAACTTTACTAATTCTTTGTCATTTGTCAGCACTAAGTCTGTGCTATGCCAAGCTGCAAGGAGAAGAAAAAAAATAAAATATCCAAATATTAGCCAATACCCAATGTCCTGATGTTTTAGAGGTTTACAGCCTTGAAACTGCCAGTGTATTCATTCATAAGCCTTATAAAATGCACATGTTATTTTTTGTTTTCTTTCTATTGCCTTTTAAAATTTCCAAAAATGTTCACTAAAATCACTATCAAAGTCAGGTGAGGGACAGGAAAATAGAGAACTAATTTTTCTTCAAAATATACTTAGCATCCTACTGATCAGTTATTCAGGTGATTACTCTTATTTTTATTTAAAATTGTGATTACTCTTATTTAAAATTATGTATATATCAGATTTGACTTTATATTCTGGTGCACATGGTAATATGGACAACATGCTATGAAAGTAACTAGATTTCATTTAAACAAGGTCTGCAATGCTCTAAAAAGTTTCAATTCTAATGTGAATTTTTTCACCATATCTGTAAATTTCAATGAAAGAGATAAAATTTTACTGAAATGAAGGTGAGAAAGATTGTATGAAATACATGTATATATTTATGAAATATGTATGTTTCTTCTAATACACAAATATCACCAGTCTATCTCCAGGAGATTCAAACCTGGGCAATGATAGAGGTCCAATATGTTTCAATTTTTGCTTCTACTGTCATATAAAAAACCATGATAATGCATTTATTTTTATACATTGTTGCTTAAAGGTTTTATTTGGCAATGTAGGACATTAGAATATGTTTTTAGTGAACAGTTTGCTTAATTTCATTGAAGATGTTTAGATATATGAAGTGTGGGTCTCCATTGTATTCTTGCCCTACAATTAGGTGAGACTGTACAGAT
>NW_011440868.1:0-1245 GCF_000754665.1 Bison bison bison | reverse complement strand
ATGAAAAGGACAGTCCAGGGGTTTCCCTGGCGGTCTAGTGGTTAAGACTCTGCACTTCTACTGCAGGGACCATAGGTTCAATCCCTGGTCAGGGAACTAAGATCCCACATGCTGTGCAGCGCAGGCCAAAAAAAAAAAGAGACTTGGGGCCCTCTTGGGAGTCTAGTCCACATAGTGAATGCCCCTGGGGAGGGATGGATGTGCTTGTCTGTGAACAGGCATCAGGCCTGGACAGAACTAGAAGCAGAATACAGACCCTGTCTTTGCTTCTGTGGCCAGAGTATGGCTGGCACGCATCCACCCCGAATCCCAGGCATCTGGAAATGAAGGTGCCCGCATCGGGCCTCTTGAGGTTCCAGCCCAACCAGAGAAACTGGTCTGGACTTGCCCGGTTATCCTAGTGTACAGGCAGACTGGCTCCCATCCTCCAGGCCAGAGACCGCTTGAGTCCTTGCACATTCCTAACGTCTCTGTAGGGCCTTAATCTTTAGAGTTCCTTCCTGTGCTTTGTCACTTTTGATCCTTGCATCATCCCTGGGAAAGGGAGGTAAACATGTTGCCATTTGATAAATAAGGAGTAAAGGACTCGGGAGTCTTCAGTAACTTACTCAAGGTGGTGTAGCCCTGAATAGCAGAGCCAGGATTCCATCGGAGGTCCAGCTGAGTCCCTGGTCTGGTGCGTCTCAGTGTACATTCAGCCCAGCTCAGTAAACGTGAATTTGCTATTAAATGCTGGTTGTTAACACTGAGTCACGTAGTCTTCAGTGCTGTACAAAGAGTGTCTCCGTTTATCCCCCCCGAAAAGGTCTGGAGGTAGGTTTCACCCCATTTTGCAAATTGGGAAGTTGAGGCCTAGGGAGGTGATAGGACTTTCCTAAGGCCCAGCTCTAAGCAGTGGAGCTGGGAAGAAAATTCAGGTTTGTCAGCTCCTAAAAGAGATGCACGTAACCACTTCATTGGCTCAGGCTGGACGTGCCACCTCCTGCTTTGGCGGTCACCAGGGATGGGCAGCTTAGAGCCCGGGCCTCTGAGAAGCTCCTAACCTGGAGTAGGAATGAGGTCCTCAGACAGCCAACAGGAGAGAGATGAAACACAGTCTCAGAGACATGGAAGAGCTCTGGGAAGTAAGGTTGGGGAAGGGATCAGATGTTTTCCACTTAGGGAGAGGCTAGGAGCCTGGTGGGCTGCAGTCCCTGGGGTCACAGAGAGTCGGATGTGGCTGGGGGGGCTCACTTTTACTTTTTT
>NW_011440867.1:0-1245 GCF_000754665.1 Bison bison bison | reverse complement strand
GAGGAATGGGGCAGTTATATTTACTAAGTTATATTTATATTTATATTTACTAAGTTATATTTACTAAGTCTCACTGTCCTTTAGATGTTAAGTAACTTTTCTCATAAAGAAAATCTTAGACTGTATGAAAGTTGGTAGAAGGTATGTGTCCTTAGATTAGACACAAATTTATTACTCAAAAACGTAATAGGGACAAGGGAAATAAGCATTTTTAACAATTTATAAATAATAATTCCCATATAATAATGTTAAAAGATCCAGATGACACCTGTACACATACATAGTAAGTGTGTTATAGAAAAGAAACTCTGCGTTTATGCAATCTGAATGTTCTACAGTGGGCATCAAGATTGTGTACGCTTTCCCCCAGATGTTAAACTAGAATGCAAACAAGGGTGCACTTTTCTCTGGAAAGTACCATCATTTCTATCTTCTAACCCTTCCCTTTGCTCCAGAGATATTTTATCTCTGTCTTCTAAGACTTTACACTAAACAAACATCTTTGAAATGGTGTTCCAAAAGAAAGGGCAATCAGTTCTCTATTTATAAGACATGCAAAAACCTATGAGACACAGAGAGAATTCTCTCCCAATAATCTTCATGCTATTTCCCCCAGAAAGATCTGCTTTTTCACCCAACATAACTTGCCCTTTTGAGTATATATGTACGTATTTTTATGTATGTATTGATGCATCTCATCACTCAAGGGTTGAGTTAAACTATTTCAAAAAGGAATACATTGATTATTTCCACTCGTCTAAAACTCAGCAGGTCATAGAATTAATGTGATTGAAGCAAAAGTATGTGAGATAAAATAATAAAGAACAACAAACATTTAACAGACCAAAATTTCAAGGTATATGTATGTACCTGCTAAGCAGGAGTGAGAAGGATAGAGTCAGGAAATAATTTACAGAAGTCCTGTATGGGACTAGTAATACTCTAATCTAAACCTGGTGCTGAAATATACTTTCCCCTGACAAGCTCTAAAATGTAATCTTATTAATATGTAATAAAAATGATCAAATTACTATTCTAATTTTGTTTTAAATCTTTATACTACTACAATCTAGAAGAGTTTGTAAGTGCAGTGTATGGATTGAATTTGTTTGCATACTGTGAGGTTAATTCTATTCAGTGGTCACATACTGCACTGTGTGTTTTCACTCAGTCATGTCTGACTCTTTGTGATCCCACGTCCTATAGTCTCTGTTCACGGAAATCTCCAGACAAGCATACTGGAGT
>NW_011440866.1:0-1245 GCF_000754665.1 Bison bison bison | reverse complement strand
TGGAACCTGGCAGGCTAGAATCCATGGGGTCTGCAGAGTCGGATACAAATGAGCAACTGAGCATGAGCAAAGGGCACTGTCTCCCCAAAGGGAGAGACTTTCATCTCAATTTAAGACAACTCAGAAGGGTCCTCTGAGGTCTAGAGCTCCCAGTGGGGTTGGCGGGGATCTTGTGACTGCTTTACACCCCCACTTCTCACTCTGCCCAATCCAGCTTCCTTGTGGACCCCAAGACTGCTTCCCAATAATCTGCCTTCACGTTACTCTCTGTCTGAGTCACTTCCCTGCTAACCGACCAGCCACAATGTTTATAATTATTGTTTTACTATTTGGCTCGTTCTGGGCATTTTCCATAAATCATTTCATATAATTCTCACAACTCTCTGATGTAGTAGTTGTGCTTATTAATAGTCATTTTTTTTAAATGGTGAAGCTGAAAGTTACTCAGTCCATATGGCTGAGTAACTGAAGGCCATATGTTTAATAGGGGAGTAAGGACTTGAACTATTAATTAGCTTTTAGACATTTCTCTAGCTATGTAGGCATTCCTTAGAATTTGAAATGATATTTTCATTCACGATTCACTTATTCATCTACCTTTTTTTTATGCCTGTCAACTGTAAGGGAGAATTAATCTGGATCCATTCAAGACTGTGCTTTGAAAAAGTCCCAGTGGACTACCAAGCAATTCCCTGAAGAAGTTCATGTAGCTATCATTTCCATAATTTGTATAACAGGAAAGAAAGGAGGACAGGATGCTGATGATATCCAAGAAGAAAAAAAAAAAATGGTGTATTTAAAAGGTAGGAAAATACCAGTTCATTTTACTAGGTTCTGTGCAGATTCTTATCATGCAAGTGTCCTTTGACACTAAAGCTGGGGTTTGGTACAAGGTTGGCAGTAAGAGCATACTCTGCTGATAAAACAAAAACCCATGGACTCACAGGTAGTAGACTGACTCTCAGGCTGACATAAGTCCTAAATGAACTATCTTTTTTCCTAATTATGCTTCCTTAATAACCTGCATAACCAAACAATTGTTACTTTTTTTGTGTGTGGGAGGGAAAGAGTGGGGAAATGTTAGGGTGATAATTTACAGAGATTTTCAACGGGATATTGTATCTGAAAAGTCTTTCTAGGAATTAGTACAGTTCAGTTCAGTTCAGTCACTCAGTAGTGTCCGACTCTTTGCAACCCCATGAATTGCAGCACGCCAGGCCTCCCTGTTCATCACCAACTCCCAGA
>NW_011440865.1:0-1245 GCF_000754665.1 Bison bison bison | reverse complement strand
GCTCTCCAAACCTGCGTTCTGCATCGCAGAGACTTGTGTGGGTTTCTTTCCACACCCTGAGCCCGCCCTCTGCACCTCGGGACTTGTGAGCCTTTCTGTCGGCACCCCGGGCCAACCCTCTGCACCTCGAGGTTTGTGTGCGCTTCTCTTGGCACCTTGGACCCACGTTATGTGCCGCGGGACTTCTGTGAACTTCTTGGTTCCCTGAGTCTGTCGTCTGGTCGGGGCCAGGGTCTGTGAGCTGCTTATGGGCTGAGAAATGCAGCTTCTCTGAATTCTGCCCTCTAGGTCCCCCACTTTGCCCAGCTCTCCAAGATTCTGCAGTTCCCCCTTGGTCCAGCCTGTGAGGGAGCTTCCCAGTGCATGGAAACTCTTCCTCCTTCACGACCCCTCCCTTCCTGGGGACACAAGCTCCCATCTTGAAGTTCTCCATCTCTTCCGTTTTTATGTCTTTGTTCTCTGTCCTACCTCATTCCAGGGAAGTTAGCTTGCCCCCTTCCCCCCAGAGGCCTCGGGTCAAGAGGTTGTTTTGTAGTTGTTCCCGATCTCAATGAGTTTTTGGTGTATCTCTGGGGAGGCTGGCAATCTCCCTGTCTTACTCCTCCTGCCATCTTCTTCTGCTCTCTGAGATTCATTTAAGTTGTTGGATGTGTCAGTAGTTTACTCATTATTAAGTAGTGGTATATGGTATGGATGTGCTAGTTGATTTCTTTTAAAATTTGCATATTATAAAATTCATTCTGTACAGTTCTATAGATGTGCAGTTCTGTGGATTTTGGCAAATGGATAATTACTGGTTCCACCATTACAATGTCATACAAAGCATTCCTTTCCATTCCTTTCCTTCATGCTTCCCCTTTGTAGTCAACCACTCACACCCACCCAGTCCCTGGAAACCATTGATTTCTTTTTTGTCCAATAGATTTATCTTTTCCATACTAACATATAAATGCAATTATGTAATATGTCACTTTTTGGGTCTGACTTCTTTCACTTAGCCAAACAAATTTAAGATTTTATGTTGTTTCATGAATCACTCATTTTAATTGGTGAATGGTATAATCGTGTTCTGGCTTCCCAAGTGACACAGTGGTAAAGAATTCACCTGCTAGTGAAGGAGATGCAAGAAATGTGGGTTTGATCCCTGGGTCAGGGAGATCCTCTGGAGTACAAGTGGCAACCCACTCCAGTATTTTTACCTGGAGAACCCAATGGACAGAGGAGCCTGGTGGGCTACAGTCCATG
>NW_011440864.1:0-1246 GCF_000754665.1 Bison bison bison | reverse complement strand
GGGTTTGCATGCCACAGCTAAGATCTGGTGCAGCCAAATAAATAAATAAATACTAAAAAAACCAAATTACTATCTCAAAACATTATCCACTTACAACTTTTTTTTAGGATTTAAAATAGCAACTACACTGCCAATAGAGGCCACACTAACAAATCTCTAGCAAACTTGGGATGAAATTAAAGGAGAGGCCAGGTACTAGGAATCCTCCATGAATGAAGGAGGGAAAGATGGAGGGAGAGGGTGAGGGAGAAAAGAAAGAGAATGGATACAGAAGAAGGGAGGGGAAGTAGAGGGAAAGAAGAAAATTGCTATGTGCTAAGAGTTACCAAAAATGTGATATATTTTGTTCACATTTAACAAATTAATGGTTTCAGCACAGGCACTTGCTAGGTACAACTGTATGCCTAACCTCATTTGCAGCTGTCATTAAGACCAGACTGGAGTTCATGAAGAAGGCGAGGCGCAGGTCACCAAGGGGCCCTCCCTAACCTCCCCCCACCCCCAGGGCCCATGGCCACTGCAGGAACGGGAGCTGAGCTGCCGCCATCAAGTCAAAGCTCAGTTTTTGTTCCCAGTGCTTTCCCTCTTTCCTGTTCCTCTTGAGACTGGAGGGTCAAGTTCCATACCCCACCTCCAGCTTCCAGCCTGGTAGGAGACCCCAGCGGTGAGAGAGTCGGGCTGTGGATACTCTGGTCCTTTGACACCTGGCCCTGAGATGTCTAAGACCCCATCTGGAGAATGAAAAGTAAGAGAATCTAAAACCCCACCTGGAAAATGAAAAGTAAGAGAATCTTAAATATCAGGACTATCTTCTGATCACTTGCAAACTGGCTTCTTTCCTGCCCCTCTCACTCTGACACACAGAGGGCTGTCTGGGGTACCTCGAAGTGCCTTTGACTTTAAACAGTGAGAAATAATTAAAAGCGAGAAGTGACAAAGACATCAGGTTCCAATTAGCCTAACTGCCAATTCCTTCTGGAACCTGGGGAAAGCATGGGAGCAAGCCCAGGGGCGTCTCTGTCTACTAGGTGTGTGACTTCTCAAAAGTTGCTTGGCCTTTCTTAGCTGTGGTTCCCCCATAGGTAAGTGGAAATGATGCTTACACTATGAGGTCAACATAAGGAGTAAGTGGGGCTTCAACAGTGGTGGTAAAGAATCCGCCGGCCAAAACAGGAGACTCGTGTTCCTTCCCTGGGTTGGGAAGATCCCCTGGAGAAGGAAATAGTAACCCACTCCAGTACTCTTG
>NW_011440863.1:0-1246 GCF_000754665.1 Bison bison bison | reverse complement strand
CTGTGAGGCAGCTGGTCCTGCGAACCACAGCTGCTGAAGCCCATATGCCCTAGGGCCCATGCTCGGCAAAAGAGAGGCCACCGCAGTGGGAAGCCCATGCACCACAACTAGAGCGCGAATCCCACTTGCCGCAACTAGAGAAAGCCTACCCGCCACAGTGAAGACTCAGCCAAAAATAGATTAATTAATTAAAAAAAATTTTTTTAAGACTGAATCTCCATGGTTGGAACATCAGCAATCCAGGGGCAGGGCTTTGCCTTGTTTCTCTCTCTATCCCTCTGTCATCTAGCTCTGTGCCAGGCAAGTAACCCATCCATGGTAAAATGTCTGTTCACTGGAATCTTTCTGAATTGTGTGCATTCCAAACTTGCCCAGAAATGTTGGGGAGTAAGTGTAGGATCCCCTCCAAGTTTTGGCAGGTCGATTTTCTGCAGTGCCTGGTAGCCCTGGTTTTGCCTTTCTGAGCCGTCCTGTCTTACAGGTGTAGTTAACCACCCTTTTTCAGGGCTCCTCAAGGCCTTCTGTGCTTTCCTCTATTATTCTCCTTTATGCTCCTTACGACACTGGGTCAAAGTCATTTTTCAAAGTGTCCACTCTCCCCACCTTTCTGCCCCTACACACAGTAGGAGATCAATACATGTTTGTCAAATGAAAAAAAAAAAAAATGCCCTGGCAAGAGTTCAGAGTCACTCCTTAGGCATATTAATGGGAACACAATCACCGATTGAATTTGTTTCCTTCAAAAGAGCCATATATCCTGGAAGCTCTAGTCCAGACTCCCAGATGCCAAGGCCTAGGAGAATTCAGAATTATTCCTATTGAAACGGTTTCCTCCAGAAGGTCCAGAGTTCAAAAGGGAGGCATTTGCCATGAACAATTGGGCCAGTGTGAGAGGATGTGGGTGGCATGGTTCCAAGGCTTTGGTGGGACTTTGAGCAGTTCCCAATGCAAATATAAGAGAAAGACTTTCCCCTGGGGGGCAAATGTGATCACCCAGAAATGGAGCCTTTGGCAACAAGAAGGAGAAAAAAAAACCAGGCCAGCCACTGTGTGGGGCTGTGGAGAGGCCTCTGGACTAGGAGCTAGGAGGCCTAGGTTCTCAGCTGGGATTTGGGTTTCAGATCAAGGTTTCTGATAATCTAGGCCCAACCTTATTCCCCTGAGACAGTTTCCAAGCCAAGAATGAGATGCAGGACACATCAAAGGAAAGTTCCTGATTTGCGAAGTGTTGTGGTTAACACAGGCT
>NW_011440862.1:0-1246 GCF_000754665.1 Bison bison bison | reverse complement strand
TGCATGTACAGATATATTCCTTGTCATCCCATTCATCATAAATCTCTGTTAATAGGCACTTCTGATGTATTGATAATAAAAGGATGACTAGTGTTTCTAATACTGACACCAAGGCATGACAAAATTCTTAAATGTTTTTGAATCTTCACAGAGAATAAACTGTATTTCTCATGATCCAAATTTATTTTAATCATAGTATAATTCTCTGGAAAGTGGTAATTTGTATATGGTATGATACATGTGTTCAACACATCAAAAGGAAAATTAGAGACTTTGGACTCAAACCCCTGATTTATGTCACAGCTCTTCATTTGCTAGCCCTGTGATTTCAGAAGGGTTATGTAATATCACTTACTCTTGGTCTTTGTATCTGAAAAATGGCTAAACAATACCTACCTTACAGTGAGGTGAGGACTAAATGATATAAAAATACATTGGACCATGCTTTCTATTCACAGTTGTTTGAAAATGTTTAATTCCAGTCTCCCTGGTACAATACATTAATCAAAACACCCTATCGGCTGACCATGTCAGCTAAAGAATTTACCATTATGTTAACAAATTTAAGGGCTTGGAGAAAAGATGATAATGAGAATAGTAGGAGAGTGTTCCTGGTGGGTGGTGCTGCCTTTTACCTAGGCTTGTTTTCAGGGTGCTGGCTGCTGTGGCTTTAATTTGCAGGCTTATTTTCTTTAGGATAATGAATTTTTATTTAAATTTGGTGAATTTCCTTTGAGCTCCTTTTAAGTCATCTGAACACAGGAAACACTTTTTCATGCTTTTAGAGTTTTTCTGATTGACTTTGTTCTCCAAAAACGGCTGATTTTAATATTCTAAGTGATAGAAAGTGCCTTGACACGACTGAAGCAATTTAATTAGTAAATCCGGAAATTATAAAGGATTGGAAATCACACCCTCCATGCTTTTCATAAAACAGAATAGTGAAACTTCTGATAGGTGCATACCATTAGTTGAAAGAATTCTGTACCACCACATATGGAGAGAAATGAAGAAATTGAGAGAACTTTGCAAGAGCCCTACTAAGGGAATCACATGAATACACAATTATGTGATCAGTATATTTCATGGATCAAAACTTCTGAGGCCATTATAATTTATATAAAATAGGTGTTGAGTATTTAATGATGAAAAGTAATTAAAACCACACATTTTAACAGGAAAATAGGACTAGAATAATTGTTTGGGGGCAGGAGGAGAAGGGGATGACAGAGGATGGGATGGCTGG
>NW_011440861.1:0-1246 GCF_000754665.1 Bison bison bison | reverse complement strand
TGCCTGGAGAATCCCAGGGACGGGGGAGCCTGGTGGGCTGCCATCTATGGGGTAGCACAGAGTCGAACATGACTGAAGCAACTTAGCAGCAGCAGCAGCAGCCACTGGATGAATAAAGAAACTGCAGCTCAGAGAGGTAAACTGATTTGCCTCAGGTCACAGTTTGGGAGTCAAACTCAGGCCTTCCTGACTCCTCTACAGCTTGGCTCTGCTGCTAGCTGGATGTACGATCTCAGGCAAGTTACACCTCTCTTCCCAAGACTCAGCCCTGTCCCCTGGTGAGGCTCACAAGAGGCCACTGACATGGAAGTGCTTTGGACACTGCAAGCTGCTCTCTGTGACTGAGAATAGTGTAGGTGACGTGGCAAGCAGCAAAAGGCCCCCTTATCTGTGATGGACAGCCTGGGGCCCCCTTTCTTCCTTTCTACATGGTCTTTCTGTGAGTCAGGGTGCCCTCCCTTACACCTGCCCTGCTCTTAGGAACAAAAACATGTGGGAACATTTTAGTCAGCAGTGTGATTACCACCTCCCTGCGGGAAAAGTGTTGTTGGCTCCCATTTAACAGATGAGGCACAGAGAGGTTGCCTCATTTCCCCAGGGGACACAATTTATGGCCCAAGAGGATCCTGGGAGCACAAGCCAGTCCCTAGATACCCTTTGGTGTGGTTTCCAAGTGAGCAAGCTGGAGGGCAGCACTTGGACAGGGAGCCAAGGTACTGTTCTGCCCTGGGGTGGGGGATGGCGGGGAAAATAAGCTTCAATAAGCCTTCCAGCTCCTTCCTTCCTTCCACCACCCCCTCCGTGGGGCTGGAGATTTCTTGGCCAGCCCAGCCCCTCCCCCACCACGTAAATACGTAGCTACCTCCGGTTTCAAGCTTCCTTCTCATCTGACTGTGAACACTTGAACCCCACATCTTGGTTCCTTTCCTATGGGAGAGAGGAGGAGTGTGGAGTAGAGGGACAGACAGATTTAGGGATGGGTGCAAGATGGACGTGGCTGGGCATGGGGAGTGATGAAAGAGGACCCCAATCTAGCCAAGAGGATATCCTCGTAAAAAACAACAACAACAAACTCCTGAAACTCAGAAACGGGCTCAAAGTCTCACAGTAAGTCGGGGCCTGAGCCTACTATCCTAAGCTCCAAGTTCAACAATCCTGCCCTCCCTTGCTATGGGCTGTGACCTTCAGATGGAGGAAAGAGGCACTGAAAAATGCTTGTTGTACATGAATGAATGAATGAATGAAT
>NW_011440860.1:0-1246 GCF_000754665.1 Bison bison bison | reverse complement strand
TTTTTTTGGTTTTTTTTTTTTTTTTTTTTAATTTTTGCATCTGATCCCAAAAACTTCCTCACAAAAAAAATACATAGCTGTGTTTTTTTAACTTAATTTTCATTTTAAGGAAGGAAGAGAGAGAGGGAGGGAGGAAGGGCAGAAAGGAACGAAGAGAGGAGACAGGGATGAAAGGTGGGAAGGAAGGAAGAAATCAACATCATCTGTATTCCTAAAGAAAGTGAAAAAGCTGAGAGACAGCATGCATTATTTTGGGCAAGGAGGCTGATTACTATCTGTGTTGTCTTTGTAGCAGTTTCTCTTGTGGGGATAGCTTTGGACTGTGTTAATTGCAGCAGGGCCCCAACAGTACGGAGGATTTCTACTAGGGCTTCTGTCACAGTCAATAAAAAACCCACAAGAATTTGGTTTCTTGATCTTATGCTTTGTTTGTTTGTTTGTTTTGATTTCTCTTTATAAAGGAAATTAAGTGGACTCTATCCCCTTTCCCTCCTGGGTACAGGTTGCCATAATATTTCTGTTTGAGAAAAGACTGTCTTATCTTTCACAAGGACATAGTATCTAATTTGTCAAACTATATTTTGCAATTCTTACTCAAACATTTATCAAAGAGTGGACAGCTTTGAAATAAAATAGTACAAAAGGGAAAAGAGCAGAGTGATCTGGAGAAAAAAACAGAAAACACATTTACCCCAGTTGTTTATGTTACTCATCTGTTTACTTCTTGTATAAGCATCCTTGGTACTCTAGTTTTTCATCCTATTTCATATCCACAATAGGTAAAATTCAGCTGAGGGCAGTAACAATTGATCTTCTTTTATTGGGTACAGAATCAAACACTGACAATTTCCTGGTTACTATCTATAAAAATGTATGATTATAGATCAGAGGATAGAAAATTATGTAATTACTGATCCTAAGACACCCAGCACACAGTAGAGTTAATAAATAATTTAAAAAACTGAATTATCAACTTACTAACTGGATCATTAAAAATTCTATACATTTTTTCTTTATAAGATCTTCAGTGAGCAAAAATTAACATGAACGTAGCATAGAACTTTTGCTACCTAGAGATGAACTTGCCAAGAGTAAATTGCCAGTAAAGCATATTGGCATTTGAGGGCAGGTGGAGAAAGGGGCGACAGAGGTTGAGATAGTTGGATGACATCGTCGACTCAATGGACATGTTTGAGCAAATTCCGGGAGATAGTGAAGGACAGGGAAGCCTGGCATGCTGCCGTCC
>NW_011440859.1:0-1247 GCF_000754665.1 Bison bison bison | reverse complement strand
TGCTTGTCTGATTGAAGATAACATACATATTGTTAGATACCAGCACCAGGGCAAGGAGACCCCCACATAAAAATAAAGCAGCAAAGATCCTGACAGGTAGAAATCCTGGCAGCCCTGAAATCCATTCTCTCCTTTCACTGTCTGAGAAACAGAGAGACAGCGAGCGGTGGGGTCAAACCACCTAAGAAACACGCCAAGAGGCCTTCCCGTTACCACCGGGGGCGCCCCTGCTTGTGCGCTGTGGCCGGCTGCAGCTGGTGTGATCAGACTGCTCACTGTGTGGAGACCCAGGATGTCAGTATTTACCAGGCACAACTTCCTAGAGAACACCACACAAGTCATGCAGTTATCAGGGAATACCCTGAAGATGTCTGATAACCGAAACAGCTCCCTACTGTGGGGCTGACACTCCACAGCATTGGTCAAAGCCGTTGTAAGTTAAAATCGCATGTGAAAATCAGCCAGGGCACATCTTAAATGAGGCAAGACAGGACCTGGGAGCGGCTCTGGTGGCCTAAGACCTGTGACTTGTGTCTTGTGATAGTCACATCTATGAAAATATTAGTAAAGTCGGACAGTAGGTAGGATCTTGGATTCTTATGAACTCAATTTGTCAGTCTGATCGTTTGTTATCTCACCTGTAATATTTAATCTGAACTGGAAAAAAATCAATATGAATGTTATATTTCCTAAGCCTTTCACCAGAAAAAGCCTATTAGTAATGATAACGCAGCTGCAATGCATATCCTTGGTGTCTACATTATACTCTCCAAAATAAACAAATTTCCCACTAAAAGGAAGGCTGAGATTCATTTTTAGGTCAGGAAACATATAAGGTGAATTTGGGACGTTTTGTGCCGCCTAAAAAGAAAAAAACTTTAAAAGTTACCTACAATTAGTCAAAAGCACAAAGGAATAAACTTAAAGGGACTCTCAATAGCCAAAAATGGAAAAATGTAAACAATAAAAAAGAATGATTACAAAAGAGTAATGCATAGATATATAAAACCCATGGATTTCTAATGATGCTCAAAAGCAAAGCAAAACAAACAGAAATGAAAACATATTCACAGGTCTCTTTTGCAGGTTGCTAGGGTACCAAATCCAGAGAAGGCAACGGCAACCCACTCCAGTACTCTTGCCTGGAAAATCCCATGGACGGAGCAGCCTGGTAGGCTGCAGTCCACGAGGTCGCTAAGACTGAGCGACTTCACTTTCTCTTTTCACTTTCATGCATTGGAGAAGGA
>NW_011440858.1:0-1247 GCF_000754665.1 Bison bison bison | reverse complement strand
TCTCAGTCAGTCCTGTGAAATTCTCCTGTGAACTTGAGAATAGAAGGTAGCTCCCATCACCATTTCCCCAAGTGGACATGGAGATTCTCAGTGTAGCAATGGATCTTTGCGTGCAAATGTCAGCTCTTTTATAGCTCTGCACTAAGAGTGGGCGGAGATCTTGAAGTAGATTTCTTTGACAATTGCCTAGGAAGATTTAGAATTTCACTTTAGGATTTTATATCCATTGGTCTTGGTGTTAAGGTAAAACTTTCATGTTAACCACTTTCTCCAGTGGTTCAAAACAGTGTTTATTATTAGAGACAAAGAAAGGAGGCAAGAGGGATAACTTTGTGTATTCATGCTGTGTTCTTGATTCTGCATCAGCACCTTCAGGTAGTTGTCTGATTTAATCATCATAACTCCATGGAATTGTGAATATTCTCCCCAGTTTACAGAGGAGGAAATTAACTTCCTAAGAGTAAAGTTTTTAAGGCCATACAGACACTGTGGAAATAGGGATGCCCGACTGGAAAGCTCCTGTTTTTCTTGCTCCGTTGCTGCAGGTAAGATATCGAAATCTAATCACCTGTGTCAGCGTAGGGCTGCCTGGTTTGTTTCTCAAAGAGTTACCTTCCTTTTGTAGACTTGGATGTAAGAATGTTTGAGATCATTTCTCCTGCTAATGCTCTTGAACATTGCAAACAATCTTAACATTGGCTGAGTCTTAAAATATATATTTAAATTTTTTTCTTTTCAGACAATAGATTTTGAAGGTTTCAAGCTATTTATGAAGACATTCCTGGAAGCCGAGCTTCCTGATGATTTCACAACACACCTTTTCATGTCATTTAGCAACAAGTTTCCTCATTCTAGTCCAATGGTAAAAAGTAAGCCTGCTCTCCTCTCAAGTGGTAAGTCTAAGTATTTACTAAAAATCTATATAATGCAAAAACCTCAAAGGGAAATGTCAGTATAAGTTCTCTATAAGATGAGATGATTTGCTTAGAAATTACCTTTGTTGCAGGATTTATCTTTTCAAACTAATATTGTGTAACTAAACATTAGAGAAAATATACTTTATCACTATACATCACTTGTCATTACAGTGTCTTAGAAGTCTATGTTTTAGGTAATAATTTTAAGAGATACTTCCATAAAATTTAACAAAGTGCTCTTTTTTTTAAATTTTATTTAATTTAACTTTACAATATTGTATTGGTTTTGCCATATATCAAAATGAATCTGCCACAGGTATACATGTGTTC
>NW_011440857.1:0-1247 GCF_000754665.1 Bison bison bison | reverse complement strand
GGGGAGACAAGAATGCTAAATGTACTCCACTGGGCAGGACAGTTCCACACACACACACACACAAAATTGTCCCTCCCATAATGTTAATAAGGCCCCATTAAGAAACCTTGAAGGCAGTTTTATACTCAAGGCCCCTCTGACACACCTCAGTATGCTTTGAGCCCTAATATCCCTTTTTCATCACTTTCACTGCCTCTGCTCTCTACCCATCTCAGATTCTCAAATCCACCCTCATGATTGAGAGGATAATCCTTTTTCAGATGTTAGAAGATCCACAGTTTCCATGGAGATCAGGAGCCTCTGGACCATAAAATAAATAGATAAGTGTGCTAGTGATCCAGATGCTGCATATACAACAAAAGAAACATGAAATATAAAAACACTTTATGGCAACATGACAGGATTTTCTATCCAACTAGTTAATTCTCTCCCCTATAAGACCTCAAGATAGAAATTAATATAAACCCAAATAAAACACAATCTGCGAGGGCATATACTATAGTGGATATTCTTCAGCAACTGGGGTAAGTTTTTTAGAACTACTCGATGCATACCGCCCCCCAACCCACCCCCACCATGGGGCTTTCCCACTGGCTCAGTGGTAAAGAATCTGCATGCAATGGAGAAGATGCCAGATTGATCCTTGGGTCAGGAAGATCCCCTGGAGGAGGAAATGGCAACCCCACTCCAGTACTCTTGCCTGGAGAATCCCATGGACAGTGGAGCTTGGCTGGCTACAGTCTATAGGGTCGCCAAGAGTTGGATGTGACTGAAGGGATTTAGCATACTCGCACAATGGCCATAATAGAATTGCTTCAAAGAGAATATAAAATATTCTTGGAACAGGAAAAGCACAGACATACTTGAGCATTCTCTGAGGATGGGGCTCATATCTCTCATTAGATTTTCAAGAGGAGTTTGTAATCCAAAAAAATTAAGAACTATTGATTTATAAATTCTTAATCCCAAGTAATCTCATATGGCCACCATCCTAAGCAGTTCAACAAAAGAAAACCTATCTTTTGCTCACTTGCAGTCTTTGATTTTAGAAACATTTTATTTTTGGAGCTCTCATCTTAATACAGGGAAATGCAAACACTGCATTCTTCACCTTTGCAGGAATTGATAAAAACATTAAATGTGAGGTGGCACAAAGAATACATCTTTATTATATAAACGTGCCAAATGAGTAAAACAGCAACATCCCAAACTATGAAAAATGAATGCCTTTATATTTAATTTAAACT
>NW_011440856.1:0-1247 GCF_000754665.1 Bison bison bison | reverse complement strand
TATATATATATATATACCTATTTCTTTGAATTTCACAAACAGTTTAAAAACAGACCCCAGGAACATCAAGTATTTGGTCTGGAATGTTGCTCTGATTTGTAGATTTCCATCAGAGTAAGCACCTTGAGCTTAGTCATCTTATAGCATTCCTTTCTGGTGGAATTTCTTTGACAAGTAGCACATACATTTTAATGCATGAAGGCTCCCAAACCAGTAATTATTTCTTCCATAATCAGTACATTACTTTAAGGAGTTCAAGGTGATCTACACTTTTTATAAGAAAAATTGAAGTCTGGCTCCACTTCACTATATCATTTTACTTCCACTTTGGCTGGGCAACTGAAAGCTCCCCAGCTTCAGTGTACATTCTCTTAGCGCACGACCACCCACCGCTCTGCCCACACGGGCCTTTCCACTGACTGCATGAGCTGCACTCAACCTCCTCTCCTGCCTTGTTCCCGTGACATCCCAACCAGAACATTCACTCCCCTTCTCCCCGCCCCCAGCTCCGCACCCCCAGTCTCTTCATGAGAACTCTACAGAAGCACTCCCTGACAGCTTTGACACAGTTCATTTTTCCATAAACTCAAGTCCTGCAGAACCTGGAGCTTAAGGTTTTTTCTTGTTCTCTCCTTCTTGTGTGTTTGCGTTCATAGCTAAAGTGTAAAATCCTTGAGAGCAGAGATCGTCTTAAAATTCTTGGTACTCATATCAGCTTGGGACAGTATTGTCCTTGGTAGATTTGGTCACACTGAACAAAAATATAAGTCAGTTTCTCTCTCCATTGATGCCCAATAGTTTCTTCTTCAGCACTTTACTTTCAGTGAGTCCGTTATCCTGAGTTTCATGCCATTTCCTAGAATCAAACTATCTTTTTATTCTGTCTTAGGTTTTACTTTTAATATAATTAGCTATATGTATTCTAAAGAAAAAAACAGATCAGTATTATCTAGTCCTGAGAGTTTCTAGACGAGGAAAAAAAGAGAGCCGTGTTGATTCATTGCGTGAGTACTGTCTGCTATGTTAGCTGCCATTTTGATTATGATTATTATTTACCAGACACTAAACAGGTTTAAGGTTTTGATTCCTTTAATAGACTTCATACATAAAGGCCAACAAATCTGTGTCCTTCTTAATAGACTTCTTCTCTATGACTTAGTCTTGGCAAAATTCTGTTTCTTTGATATGAATTACTGCTGTAAGATCAAGCCTACTGTGTGAGTCAGCCTCCTCTTTTTCATTTCTTT
>NW_011440855.1:0-1247 GCF_000754665.1 Bison bison bison | reverse complement strand
TATGCGCGTGCACACACACACACACACACACACACGCACACACACACACACACACACACACACACACACACACGAAATCCTGATTTTGTGGAATTTCCTGATTAAGTACTTTGTATTTTAAAGAAAATATGTTCAGCCTGTGGACCTTCATTTTATACTGTATGGATTGAAAATGTCGAGGTCTTAGACATTTTTCATATTTCTGAGATCGACTTTCTCATTTAGCTCATGAGTAATTAATTGTGCTAATAAGATCAGATTGTATATACTTTGAGTTTTTGTAACTTGCATCCTTGAAAACACTGATTTTATTTTGATATGCCCAAATCTTACTGTTCTGGACTAATTGCAAGAGAACTAGAGGAATTAGCAAGAAGTCTCAACTATAGACCCTCCCTCAGGTGCCAAACCTGCTCCAGCCAAAGGATGGAGAGTCCTGACCTCCAAGAAAGCAACTTGGTTGAAACATGAAGCTGCATATCTCTGCTTGCTGTAAAGGATTCTAGGCCACCCTTTCATACCTTTGCCTTCTCTAGAACCTTCATAGAGAAACTTGCTCTGTGAGGCTCTTCTGCCAGGCTTCTAAGTATTATCTCTGTAAGCCAGAAGATATTCATGAAAAGCTTTTAGACAGATTTGTCCACATTTTAGTGAAGTCATTTGTGTATGCACATCTTGGTTTCATTGACTAGAAAGTTGTGCATTGTTTTCTCTGATATCTCGCACGGGGATAGTGTTTAGTAACTTAGAGTACTTATAACACATGATATTATGTCATACCTTATAACCCTTTGGCCCAGCATTTGCCCAGCACTCACTGACAGATTGAAATCTTATGTCTTGCAGATGCTGTTGATGGAGTGACGAATGGAGACTACTACCAGGTACAGACTTTGTACAACAGCTCTGATGATGTTGAATGATAGTGTTGAGAGTCTTCCTTCTCTGTGGTTTGAATTGACTGACCTAGAAAGGATGCCACTCCTTTGACTTTCCTGGGTGTATCAGTAACTGATATGTTACCTGCCAAAGTGGAAGGATTTGAAGAGACACATTGATAGAGCATTCTTTTAAAACGTGATTGGCCTGGCTCCAGCGTTAGCAACTTTATTCTCAAGAAATGACCCTTCATCATGATGGTGGCAGTGGCGACAGTGGCTGCCAGTGTGCCGTGCGGTGTCAAACACTGTACTGAATTTTCTTTTAATTCTCACAGCAACCTGAGGGGTCTATGCTGTTGTTATTCC
>NW_011440854.1:0-1247 GCF_000754665.1 Bison bison bison | reverse complement strand
TTACTAAGAAACTCTTTCGTGAGTTGGGAGAGAAGAACTAATGTCTTTTTTGTTTGTTTCAATTATACAGCAGATATAATTTCTACAGTAGAATTTAATCATTCTGGAGAGTTACTAGCAACCGGAGATAAAGGTGGTAGAGTTGTCATCTTTCAGCAGGAGCAGGAGGTAAGTGTTTAAAGTTTGGTATCTAAATTTCAGTTTGCTCTTGGGACTGGAGCTTATGCTGGAGAATCTCATCAGAGGATGTTGGCAAATTTTTCTTTAAAAATTTGTTGTATATCAAGCAGAATATTGAATGTGTAAGTAGCTCTAGTTCTCTTAGCTTTGTGTGTCTGTGTACATGTGTGTGTTGTTTTGATTTAATTGTGAAAGGATTTGGTTAGAGAAAGGAGTGAGAAGTGTGTTATACAAGATTTTAACTGATTTTACAGCCTTGGCCCTCACTTTTTTTTCTCCTAAAATTCCATAAAGTAAAATTGTTTTGACCTCTTCTCAGTGAATAATTTTCCTTGTGTAATTAGGGGTGGGAGCCTGGTTTAAAGGAAAAAACTGCTCAACTATTTTGATATCAGTTTATACTAATACAATTACTGCAATTTAAGTATAAAGGTTTTAAATGATAGTTGCATGTATACACATGTAATGTACGTAATTTATAAGCTTAGTTACCCTTCTTTAAAGTGGATTTGAAAATTGTTTTCCTTTCTCTTTGAAGAAAGGGATTTCTCATTGCAGAATCTGTGATTAAAGTAGGGTTGGTTTGGTTTTGTGTACAACATAGGCACACTTCTAAATCTGATTGACTAGATTTCTCACTAAAATTTTATACTAAACAAGATTTGTCACACTAGATTTTCCCTTAGTCTCCCTCTACATTTGTAGATCAAAGCTAATTTATCATTTGCTTCCAAACATTCTGTCCCTGTCTATACTATCTTCAAAAAGAGTTGAAAGTACTGTGGATAAAATGCAGGGTTTTATGAACAGATGTCTAAATCATAACACAGAGTTAGCTTTTAAAGGATTGTGAAATTCCTTAAATAAGCAAGAATCTAGTAATAATACTACTACTTTGCACTTCTATAGCGCCTTTGACCTGAGGATCTCAAAGTGCTTTACAAACACTAATGAATTAATCCTCACAACACCCAGTGAGGTAGGTAATTTAATTTTAAAAGAAATGATTAATAGTGTCTGATTAGAAGGTGCACAAGCACTAAATATGTCTCCTTTTATTATTTTTC
>NW_011440853.1:0-1247 GCF_000754665.1 Bison bison bison | reverse complement strand
TTGGACATGACTAAAGCAACTTAGAAGCAGTAGCAGCAGCAGCAACAGGATGAGAGGGCAGGATGGGAGGTCAGAGAAGGGAGATGAATGGAACTGCAGGGCTGAATGGCTGAGGAGGGGCCATGTTTCAGCCTCCTCTTCTACTACTCCCTCCTCACCCTCAGGAGTCAAATGTGACCAGACCACAGCTCTAAGATGTTGGTCTAGTACTTTAGTTCCCAAGTACATATCCTGTTTGCAGTTGCCTAAGGGCAGCAGTCTGATGCAGGCAATGGAGAATCCTCTCTTTTATCTGAGAAGCACTTTTGATATTTGGCTGAACTCCAGTTCCATTTCCTGGGCGATTGATACCATTCTCGCCTTTCTGTGTGGACTAGAGTTCATTTTCCTGGTTCTTCCCTACCTCGAGAATAACCCATCCTTTCCTCCTCCTAGGAAATGTGGAAGCATCAGGAAGGGAAGGAAACCTTGGCAGAGATCCACAAGTATGAGATCCTCATTTCTTTTCTATTATTATTTCTACTTTTCTGAATCATCTAGAGAGATCCCTGAGAAGGGAAAGAATAGGACATCTATTCTCATGAAAGAATAAAATGTCACCCTCAGGGGACAACCAGGCTGGGCAGAGTGACCATTTCTCTCCAAAGATCTCAGGTATCAGTTGTCCACGTCTGTTTGAGGGCTCCAGGGTATGTCCCAAACACAGTGACCAGGGCCCGAGGACTGGATACTGAGTTCAATCTCAAATACAGCACAGGCGTGCGAGCACTGCTTCACCAGCCATGAAAAGGTATCTTGGACGAGGACTGATCTGAGGACAGTGCTGAGGTCTTGAGGGTCTTGGAGTGGGGCCCTGGACTTGGGAAACAGAGACCCACCTGACAGAAGGCACTGTTCTGCCGCTGTTCTGACAATGTGTGCATTTTTGAGCAGAGGAACAATGGCAAAATATCCAGGTGAATCTCACTTCAGAATCCTTATGTTCTTCAAAAAATGAAAACAGAAAATCTTTTTATCCACCTTAAAAATGCGTGAAAAGAAAGAAAAACCACAGAGCTCTGTTAGTGAAATGCAGACAATCATATTATGTATGGACACTGAGTGTCTGATGCTAGTTCTTGAGAGGGGAGCCTGAAACTTGGGTCTCAAGCCCTCATATGTTTGGGTGGGTCTCAGCATCAAGTGGAGCCAAAGGGGGAGGCGGGAGTAGGGATGGAAATGGAGCTTTGAAAGGCACGTTTTGAAAG
>NW_011440852.1:0-1247 GCF_000754665.1 Bison bison bison | reverse complement strand
TGGAGCCTAAGAAAGTCTGTCACTGTTTCCATTGTTTCCCCATCTATTTGCCATAAAGTGATGGGACTGGATACCATGATCTTAGTTTTTTGAATGTTGGATTTTATTATTACAGCTCTGTAAAAATGTACACACAAGTGTACAAGAACTGGAAGGTGTTGAAATAAAAATAGCTACTGTGTTTAGAAGGTGAAATACTGTGTTTTAAATTTTTCTGCTTAGATGTTGTTTAGTCTTCAATTAAATAAATGGGAGAAAGTATATCAATTAAAAAGGAATCTTATTCCTAAACTTCCCTACTAGACAAGGAGACCAGGGACCCTGCCTGTCTTATTCAAGGCTGTTTGTCAAAGCATGTGTCTGGCAGTTGATAGGTGCTCTGTAAATATTTGTGGACTGATTGACCACTGCTGTCAGCCTCTCGAAACAAGGTTTAATAAATCACTGATGAAAAACCTCCTGCTTTTGCAAAGATGCCTTTACTAGCCCCTTCACCGTCTCCAAAAGCAAAAACAACTTCCTTTACAGGCAACTTTAAAAATCTTGCATCATCTCTCCCCCAGAGTTGCACTGGCAGAAGGACATTATCTTAAAGCCACACCTCAAACACCAGGGCCACTCTAGGTGGAGAGACTCCCCCCAACTTACTTCAGCAACTTGACCCTTGGGGCAAATCCTCAGAGGGACACAAGGGGGAGCAGTTTGATCCCCAAAGTCATCTGGACACTAACTCTTGCCAGAAGGTGGCAATCTATGCGCTTCCTTAAGGTGCAGAACTGGCACTTTCCAGGGCACTTTGATAGTTGTATCATTCAGAGGACCATGGTGGGAGTGTGACAAGGGTGACCAGGCCTCAGGCCAAGGTCAGGAACAGATGAAGGCCATCAGTGCCTGCTGTGCCTGGTGCTGTGAGAGATGGCATCTTACACTTGGGTAAACCAAGGTCCAGATAGGCTAAGAGATTGCCAAGACCCCGGCCTCTAGTAGAGTAACATTGCCCAGATCTGAACCCAGCTCTCCTTACACCAGTGCTCACCCTCTTTCCAGTTCCCAAGCAACAGTAGTCTGTGAAAAAGTGGGCAAGGATGTTTCTAAACATTTGGTTAGGGACTCTGGATGGCTCAGTGGTAAAGAGTCCACTTGCCAATGGAGGAAACATGGCTTGGACCCCTGGTCCAGGAAGATCCCACATATTGCAGAGCAACTAAACCTGTGCGCCACAATTATTGAGGCTGTGCTCTGAATCC
>NW_011440851.1:0-1248 GCF_000754665.1 Bison bison bison | reverse complement strand
GGACTAGATAGGGCAGAGAGGCCTAGAGAGCTTACCCGCCGCCGGCCGGAGCTCACGCTGGGACTGAAGCCAGAGCCTGGCGTGGGCACCTTGCCAGTGGCCGCCGTCCATATGCCCTCCCCACCTCGGTGCCAAAGTGGGGGCACAGGTCCCCTCCCTTCCCTCTAGCAGCTGGGCGCTGGACATACAAGCACCAAGGGGTTAACAGCCAGTGCTGTCGCAGGACCCACCTTCTCCCAGAAGCACGAAGCCACCCCCAGCCTCACCCACCAAGTAGGGGGGAGGCAGAAACAGGCCTCGAGACAGGCAGGCCAGCTCCCTGTTTGGCAATCGCTCATAAATCATAATTGACAAGCAGAATTTTCCCCTTGAGCAGCAAGGGTGCTTTATTTAGTTGTTTCTATTTTATCTGCTTGCAGGAGATGATGGACCCCCCCCACCACCACTCCTCACCACTTTGGCTGTTTCCCATAGTAATAAAACTCTCCAAGAGGCCAGGGCGACTCCATGAACGCCTTCTGCCCTGGTGAAAGGGTATCTTGGGACTCCGGCTGCATGGAGGGGCTTGGAGGAGCCACTGCAGTGACAAGTAGCTGCAACACACTCACTGGCAAGGAGGTGGGCTCCCCCCAACCTCACCTCTCTCAGAGAGGGGTCGCAGCCCTCTGGGACCCCACGTGGTAGGTGGACAGAGGGGGCCCACCTTTGGTCTCAGAGAAAGAGGACAGAGCGCCCCGAGAAAGAAGCAGGCCCCCGGCCACAGAACACCTGCCCGTGCTGAGAGCACAGACCCAGAGGGTGGCCTGGCTCTGACCCCTTCTCCACGGAGGGCTGCCGATCAAGCCCACGATGACTGGTACCCCTGTGGTCGCTGAGTGAAGGGGAGGGGGTCCTGGGTGCGCCCCGGGCCCTGAAGCCCACACTCAGAAGGCAGAAGGACCACACGCCCCTGGAGCGGCTGAAGAAGGCAGCCCAGGAAATGTCTCTGCCCAGCCCGTGGCACTGCCGGGCTCAGGAAGGCCTTTCTTTTTGATACTAAGAAACCCCTTTCTGGTTCCCATAAATGACTTAAGCTCTTCCCTATTGAGGCGATCCCTCCAGCTGGGCTGGCATTGAGGCCCCCGCCCTGGGGCCCGAGTCTTTGTGAGCAAGGGGCCCCGCTCTGGGGAAGATGAAGGGGAAAAGCCCTTCCCTTTCTTTCCTCCTAAGCCCCTCAAACTCACTGTGACCCACAAGAGAGAGGGTGTC
>NW_011440850.1:0-1248 GCF_000754665.1 Bison bison bison | reverse complement strand
CACTATTAGATCCCCAGCAGCTAAAAGGGTGATGGCACACAAAAATATTTATAAGTGAATAAACATGGAGGTACTCAGACCCCCACTGTTCCTCTTCTCCCTACACTGGTGACTGAGGCAGCACTCCCCCCACAACCAGCCTGGGGCAGAGCAAGGTGAAACAGCTGGGTCATTCTAGAACTCACAAAAGAAAGTCTCCCGAGAACTACTATTCTCTAGGGACAAGCTAAGGTGGGACAACTCTTTCCTGGTAGTATCAGAGAATTCTTATTCTCTGAGGCAATCAAAATCTCTGACCCTGATTGATGATGGAATGTTTTTATCTTGACTACTTTAGAATTTAGCATGAAATGGGAAATTATCTAGTTCAAACAGGAAAACACATGTCCAGAGAGATCAAGTAGTTTGCCTAAAATCACCAGTTTGTTACTGGGGAAGCCCAGGCTAGAACCTAGTTATTCTGGATCCATTGTACTTCTTCTTGCAGCCCATTTTCTCTTGTGTTCTCTCCCAGGAGCCTGTGAGGGATTTGCCTTTGCCGAGACTGACTTTTCTTAAGGGTGAGTGAGGCCTGTGGGACCTGAATCCTATTTTTGTCTTTTTACAATATTAGTCACTATGTAACTCAACATGTTTTAGGCAAAGCATTATCTCAAAAGTTTTAGTACCTCAAGATATGCTTAAGGGATGCAGAAAAGTACATCAGAGAGAAAAGCTCAAGGTTGTATCAGCTGTCTACTGCTGTGTAACAAACTGCTCCTGAACTCACTTAGTTGCTTAAAACTATCCTTTATTAGCTCATGAGTCTGTGAGCCATTCGGGTTGGTCTCACCAGGCTTGCTTGCATGCCATAATGAGCAACTGAGTTGGCCAGGGACTGTTTGGTCCTCGACGCCTTTGCTCACAGGGCTGGAATGATGGGGTGAGTGGGTCACATGTCTTCAGTGTATAGCAGGATAGCTTGGACTTTTTCACATAGTATTTGGGTTCCAAGAGAAAACCCCAATGTGCAAGTGATTTTCAAACCTCTGCTGTACTCATGTTTATGAACATCTCATTGGCTAAAGTAAGCCAACATAAATTCAGAACCAAGGGGTGGAGAAATAGATTCCATTTCTTGATGGGGAGGAGCTGCCAAATATCGCTGCCATTTATTTTTCAACCATAAGGGCACAGTCAGATAAATCCCTTCAGTACCATATTTATATTAAGAATATGAAACCACCCTATGGTTTATCTAGTCGGTTG
>NW_011440849.1:0-1248 GCF_000754665.1 Bison bison bison | reverse complement strand
CCATATATATGCGTTAGTATACTGTATTGGTATTTTTCTTTCTGGCTTACTTCACTCTGTATAATAGGCTCCCGTTTCATCCACCTCATTAGAACTAATTCAATTTTCAATACACCTGACTTTCCATTTCTAAGTTATTCTATCACTGTTACTAGCAGCTAAAGATAGTGAGAATTATTTTATTATTTAAAGTATAAAATATTTTTATACATTTTAGTATGCCTACAATATGTCATGTAAATAAGTACTACTATAATTGAAAGATATATGCATTTAGTTCTTTTAAAAATTAAGACCTTTATCAAATGATCCTTTTATAAAAATAATCACTGAATTTAAAGACAATATATTTAAATTGCTGTGTATATTGTAGTTTATAAATACCATACAGCTCTATTGTTAGTTATCTTTTTCTTCTCCTTAATATGAATTACAAAATATTTAAAATGTTAGGTGTTAAAAACATCCATGGTGAAATATTAGGAAGTGAGTCCAAACTGCAGACCCTGTGACTACATTGTGTGCTATGTTTCAGAATTAAATACTAGTTTTTGAGTGATTATTTTCAAATTGTTATTCAACATACAAAACACTTGGTTCTAGAGAAGTTCTTCTGAGCACAGAGCTAGTTAATAAGACACATAGAATTTTTAATTTCACACATGAAGCAGGAAGGTAAAGATAAGCATTATTTTCCACCAAAAAACAAACCTTTACGAAATAGTTGTTATTGTTATTGCAGTTGCCAGACACTCCTTGCAATTCAGCCACAGTGTTCTAAAATGGTTGACAACAAAAATTAAAACACGCGTTTCCCTCCACTAGAGACAGCAGCGTAATACAAAGGAAGGAAGACCACTGAAGTTCCAGTGCTTAGTGTAACATAAACTTTCAAACTAAGGGAATACCCCCAAACTCTTAGTTTTTCAACCATGTAACCAGTTATAAAGCCAGTTCATATTATTGAAAGGCCATCCACAGTAACTGCAATCTCTTGTTTGTACAACACAACCTGCTTCCAAACAGGAACAGCAAATAGAGTAAGTCAAATGTAATGTTATCCCTTTAATGCTTTTTCACATAAAAATTACATTTTTGTAAACCTTTAACTCTTATGCAAACCATAACTTGCATTATATTTCTGTTTCTAATTATTACATATTAACACAAGCAATAAAAATGCTTATCCATGTAGGCAGCTGCTCTAAATTGTATTCAATACTTTAAAAGATTCTAAAAAAATAAACT
>NW_011440848.1:0-1246 GCF_000754665.1 Bison bison bison | reverse complement strand
TTCTTGCCGTTTTTTTTTTTTTTTTTCTTTCTTTAGTTTTCAAGGTTTGCCCTATACACGTACAGATCAATACTCTGCCAGAGATTCAAGAGGAAGGTATTCTATGCAGTCTTAGAAATGCTTTTCTCTGTGTAACTCCCTTAACTTCGCTATTCTGCTATGAGGCCTATAGCCACCTTATGCTTTCTGAACTCTAATATCTGTCCCTTCAACTCTGCAAGCATGTTGGATCGTGGTTTTACACAGCCTTTGCTGAAGCTTGGAATCTCTTTCATTAATCTGAGATAACTGTAAGATTTACATTTTAACCTTAGTTATCACAGTCTTGTTAACACCTTTTGTCCAGTATCAGGAAACAACCTTTTCATGTATTTTGTTCGGGTTTTCTGTATGTGGTAGAATTACAACTTGAGTGAAGCTGTTACAAGCAGCTGTGTTAATTTAAAAAAACTGGAGTATTTTCTGAACATTTAAAGAAATAACTGTTTTGTACACTTCTGGATCTTTTATTAAAATTTGGTTCTCAACATTTTATTAAAATGGTATTTATTCTCTTTGATTAAATATGAAGTTCATGCCCCTCAGTTTGTCTACCCTCTGCCACAAACACACAACTCCTCATACTCACAGCCATGCATGTGACACAGGCACAGTGCAGACACAGGCAATTAAGTGGCCTCTATGGGAGGTCCGCAGTGTCATTTCTATTTCTGTATCGTTTGGGTTAGAGATAGCATTTCATGGTGGTAATTATTCCTTGACTTTGATTTTGCTTTTAGAATACCACAGTCTCTTAATTTCTTCTTTTATCGATTGCGTCTGCTCAGATTTCACTCCTGTTTCATCATTTTTCCTCATAGGTGTGCTCTGGGGTTTAATATTGGCCCTGTGATTTTCTCTATCTACACTTATGCCTTGGTGATCTTATCCAATTCCATGTACCATTTATAAGCCAACAACTACAAAATTTATCTCCAGTCAAACCTTTTATCTGAATTCACACAGCTAAATATTTGCTAAACATCGCTACTTAAATTTCCACTAAATATCTAAGTTATAGCATATGAAACGCAACTTTTCTTTTACACAAAACTGGCTCCACTTTCACTCCCTCCTATTTAAGTTGATACCTTCCACCTGTTTTTCCTTAGTTCTTTACACCTTTGATTTGTTTTCAGTCATTAAGTCATGTCTAGCTCTTTGTGATCCCATATCAGACTCCTTTATCCTCCACTCTCTCCCAGAA
>NW_011440847.1:0-1248 GCF_000754665.1 Bison bison bison | reverse complement strand
GTAGCTCCTCTCGGCCCTCCTGTGGCCGTGCAGCCACCGCTGCTTGGACGTGGGGTTGCTCCTCTCGGCTGCCGCCCCTGACCTCAGACATGGGGTAGCTCCTCTCGGCCGCTGCCCCTGACCTTGGGCGAGGTGTAGCTCCTCTCAGCCACGCTTCTGCACAGTCCGTTGCAGCCGACAGCTGCAACTATTTCTGTTACTTACTTATCATATTTAGTTTGATATTCTTTCTTGCCTGCTAGAATACATGCAATTCTGGGCACACAGTAGGTGCTTAAAATCAATGGTTCAATAAATGAATGGATGAAGGCCATTCCATATGGTGTAAACAATGACGAGATGTGTTCCCCACATAACCAGCATCACCAACGTGTTGGGTGAAGCAGCTCCGGGGTTTGTTGAGCCAGTGGGGCCACAGACCCAGGGGTCTTCCTTCTCAGTAGACATATGGGTGCCCCATGAGGACTCAGTCTGCGATGCGCCCACAGCATCCCCATCAGGAGTGCCATTTGTCACTCTGGGATGAGCCACAGTTTTTTTCCACTTCGGCTTCAGCACTGCAGAGGGTGGAGCTTGTCACAGGACACCCCTGCTTGGGTCACTGATGTCCTTACAGCAGAGGGTCTATCAAGGGTCTCAGAGGGCAGCGTGGGGCTGTGAGCTCACCCCATGAGCCCGTCCCTTCCCCACCCTGCTGGTCAGGGTGAGAATGCCCGCCCCTCACCATCCCCCTGCGAGAGCCGACTGGAACAGCTCACAGAGTTAATCCCCAGCCTGACAGATCCAGGAAGACACTGATACCGCCAGTCAGGAAGTCACATGCCTCCTTCTGTTGGCACTTATTGAGCACCTTCTGTGTGCCAGCCCTGATACACTGAAATGGCCAATCAGGAAGTCACATTCCTCTTTTGTCGGCACTTATTAAACACCTTCTGTGTGCCAGCCCCTGCTAGAGGTGCTAAACAAACACAGCCCTGCCTACCCAACAGGAGACTTGCAGAAATTTGATTTATTTTTGGAGTTTTGATAGCTTCAGAGTCCTGGTCACAGAGGAAAACTCAATAAAGATCTTAAATTAAATTGCATGTTTGCGAGTGAGAACGAGAGGAAAAAAGAGGGAACATGAGTGAGAGAATTAGCTCCTGCCGTGCCCAGTGAAAGAAAGTGAAAGTGTCAGTCACTCAGTTGTGTCCAACTCTTTGTGACTCCATGGACTTTAGCCCGCCAGGCTCCTCTGTCCATGGGATT
>NW_011440846.1:0-1248 GCF_000754665.1 Bison bison bison | reverse complement strand
GGACTGAGTGTACATCCTCTTAAAATTCCCCCAAATGCATGTGTTAAAGCCTTGCCTCCAATGTGATGGTGTTTGAAGCCAGGGCTGTGGGAGGCAGTTAGGGTTACATTAGGTCATGAGGATTTGGCCCTCGTGGCAGGATTAGTGGTCCATAAGGTGAGTACTCTGTCTGCATGCACACCAAAAGCAGGCCCTGTGAGGACCCAGCAGGAAGGGAGCTGTCCACCAGCCAGAGAGGGAGCCAAGAACCAAACTGTGCTGGCCCTGATCTTGGACTCCCAGCCTCCAGACCCCTGAGAAAGTGAATTTCTGTAGTGTAAACTACCTAGTATGTGGTATTTTGCTGCAGCAGTCTGAGCTGGCTAAAGTAGCCTTGATGTTCATCAGGCCTGGCCTCCCTTGAGGCTGTCCAGGCGAGGCCCAGCACACCCTCCAATAACCAGGCCTGACCAGCACCAAGGCTGACATAGCCAGAGCCCCCAGCAACTGTGGGCGTGTTGACATGAGCAAAGCACCCCCCACAGCCAATCCTTCCTTCCCCAGGCCACAGGGGACTCATGGAGAACGGTGTCCCCAGCTAGATGCAGCTGATCTATGTCCCAGACCAGCCACTTGTCCTGACATGTTTCCCCTATTGGTGGTTGGAGGCTCATTGTCCTTGTTGCACGGAGGTGACTTCAGGGGCTCATCTCCATCAGATTTGGGCACTGGGAGCCATCAGGGCAGGGTTTTGTCCTACTGTGTGCTGGGACTCCACCTGTGGGGGCCTCAGTACTTTTTCCTGAACAATGGGCCTGCAACATCTGCCCTCTGGTCATGGCAAATATGGCTCCGGGTGGATGTCCATGGAAGACCCTTCCTCACCCTTGATGGAAGAGGATGCAGGAGGTGGGTAATGGCTTGCTTGGGTCCTGGCATAGCTAGCCCCCACACTCCTAGAAGCTTGTGTGACCCGAGCCTCACACAAGGAAGCGGAGGAGGGGAACCACAGCAACGTGGGCACATGGCCGAAGTGACAGCACCACACTGACCCTGGGGACCAGCTTGCTATCTGTCCATCTGGACTTGGGCAGGTGAGTCCCACAGTCTCTTGACCAGGGAGCTTTAAGCCAATAACTTACTGAAAACAGTGTAAGTGTTAGTTGCTCAGTCATGTCCGACTCTTTGCAAACCCATGGACTGTAGCCCACCAGGCTCCTCTGTGCTTGGAATTCTCCAGGCAAGAATACTGGAGTGGGTAGCCATTTT
>NW_011440845.1:0-1248 GCF_000754665.1 Bison bison bison | reverse complement strand
TGGAACTAGCTTGTTCATAAGCGTTTCATAAGTGTGCATCTTTTCCTAATATCTGATTGTAAACCAGTATAATGCCATAGATTTTCTATTCAACTTAATGTACTGAATATATTTGTTAAATTGTGTTAATTTATTGGATGCTTATCCTAACAGTAGATAAGAAGTAGTACATAAAGCAAGAAGAAAAATAACATTGTTTCTCTTCTTGGATATGTTGGTAATTTTTACAAGTCAAAATAGGTTAGCTAAGTGATAAGAATTCTCCAATTTAAATGGTGGTTCTCCATTTCAAAACATGAATTTTTCCTGGTTTTCTTTAATATAGAAATTACCCATGCAAAAGATACTCATTTGCATATATGCACTTTCCAACTTTCAAGTAATACTTGTACTTTGTAAAGTGAGGTAGATATGGGTTTATTTTCATCTACTCATTTGTCTAAAGAGATGACTCCTTTGGATAACTGAAAATTTTTCGTTACTCAAGTCAAGAGTACATAGCAAACATAGAGTTTTGTCACTATTATGGCAGCTATTTCAGTGAACTCATACTGTATGCAAATTTCAAGTTTATTTGGTTCATGTTGTGCCAGCAAACTAGGAAATGTATATAATTCCAAACAATAATCAGATTAAGCTGAGTAATGCTACTCAATGCCAAGCACTGACCAAAGCTTTTTCCACAGTTATAAGTATAGAATATTGTCCCTTGATACTGCTCAGAAACTATAAGAATTGATTCATAGAGGGATGCTACATGCTATCTTGTACTTGAATAAGGTGAAGCATGCCCCCAAACTGCTTGCATTCATAGCAGTCTTTAAACATTATTTTAAGCTAAACGTCCCATACATGCACACATCCACAAAATAGTAACTCTACCTTGATGGTGAATCATGTTGAAAATTATTTATTCAATTTCATCAAACATAGAAAGGATCATGAATTCTGTTCACTAAAAGGATAATGTTGAGAATTTGGATTCACATGCCAAGTGGATATATTAATTCATTTGACAACTAGAATTGCTATAATAAAATGAACAGATTTTATTGGCAGGGCAATACTCTTGTACTAATATATAAAATGTAAGTGGCATAACATATCTTACATTTAATGCTATGAATGTAAAGTTCAGAAAGTATGTGATTCCCATGTAGGATCTTGTAGTATCTGCTAATCACAAAAAGTTAACATAAATTAATTATATTTTAAGGCAGACTTTTAACGGAAATACAAAGTTTTGTA
>NW_011440844.1:0-1249 GCF_000754665.1 Bison bison bison | reverse complement strand
TGGCTCTACATCACAGCTCACAAATAGTCCGTGTGTGTGTGTGTGTGTGTGTGTGTGTGTGTGTGTGTGCTGTTAAAGGCACACTCACCTTAGAACATGCCTAAAAACCAAGAACCTATCATCTTCATCAAATGATTCCATTTGGTGTTCTGAAACTTAGCAGAGCTAACCCCACACTGGATTTAATTCTCTAAAATTCAGGCCTCAATTCTAAGAGGCCCTTAAAATATTTCAATCCCATTTTAATGTTTCTAAAATTGTACTGCTGTAGAGTTAGTGGGTACATTTAATATAGTGGTTTCATTCTCTGAAATTACATTATTAAATCAATGGGATAGCTTAAAACATTGACTTAGGAAAAAATTTTAAAGTATTATCTCCATTTTCTTAAAGCCATATTACAAAAGCATCAAAATCATACTGCTTGTATTTTACACAAATACTCACACTGTGGTCACAACCAAGAATGAATCAGTCACATGACTAACATAATATCCACAGGAATAACGTAAAATACTGTGTTGGTGTCATAAGTTAATATAAACTGCTGCACTAACATTGAATAAAGCAAAAAATCTATTTGGTTTTTAATTAATTGAAAATTTGGAAACAATTTTAAATTTGAAATCTAAAATTTCTTACATGGAACTTTTGGATTATATTCAGTATTTTAGGACCCACTTAAGGCAGCAATTTTAACATAGCTATTTTTATTTTATGCAAATGATAAATATATTCAGATAATTTCAAAAAGAAAATTTTCTATTATTCATAAAAATTACATGCAGAGAAATTTACCTTGCAGAATATCTTTTGGTGTGCATATTACTAACTCTGTTATATTCATTATACCATTCATACCACCATTTTATTCTCATTTACAAATAGTATATCAGTATTTTGTTTCTCAATTAAAGTTTCAAAGGAATAATTTGGAAAATGTGTAAGTTCAAACTAAATACCTAAGCCAAAACTGTGAATACACAGTACAATCTCAAACATAAATTTCATGATCACTGTGGAGAAATGTGATATACAAGAAAAAAAATAAAGTAAAGAAACAAGGGCAAAATAAAGTTTGAGGATCACTTAAGTCTCGTAAACAGATACTCTCTCAAACAGACCACCACAAGAAAACAGCTTATCAAATCAATAAATACTAGGCAGATGCTATGTTTAAAAAAAACATTATGGCTAAGACGATATTTACAATAATCTTTGGATATGTCTAAATGAATTATAAAAGCAT